>NC_056738.1:271161303-271418803 GCF_019279795.1 Protopterus annectens | reverse complement strand
TAATTATGATTAGGTTTCTGATCATGTGTTCTTGACATAGATAAAACTCTCAAGGTGAATTTCTTGGCATCTATGTGTCAAACACATAATAAGCTGTTAGTGATAATGATTGAAGACCCAGAAATAATTCTCTGTGGAATAAATGGACCATGCTAATTGTACTCCAAAACTAACCTTGTAGTATTGAGGTTCATACTTAAGAGTCTAGCTGTAACAGGCTTGATTCTTCCTCGTGAACGTCACTGTTATAACGAAGTGAACCTCTCACCACTGCATGTACTTCAGGCACCATGCAAATGCCTAGAAAAGACGTCTCACATCCCTGATGTTTGGGGATGTCCCTGATTTTGACTGACAATTAGCACAGTTGCCCATAAATCTTACAGATTTCTAGCAAGATAATTAGGATTAATGTTGTGAAATAATCCAAGACATACCTACAGACTTTTTAATTTTTCAGAGAACATATGACTCCAAAACCTCACATTTTGTTAGCTTTCTTAATGAACATTTTTCACAGTACTAGATTGTTTTGACTTTGTTGAGGTTGAGAACTGTAAGGAAGCCAACTAAGCTATTAATGCATATCCATATATGCGTCAGCCAGAATCAGAATGAGCTATTGATCCTAACAACTTTTAAAGCTGTTAGACACTTCATGCTGACACACTTTTTAACTTGTAATACAACAGGCAGCTAAAATCCCTGTGCAAGAAGTATGATCAGGTCTGTGATCATAACCATTTTATATTTCTCTGAAAAAATAATTCAATAAATTCCCCTTTTGTGCTTTGTTCTTGAGGTAAATTTATTGCTTTCATTTCTCAAACACACAACAACATGCTTATGATCAGACATTTAACTGTAGTTTCTCTATTTTATATAATTGCTACATCATGCTGGTTCACTGCTGAAAAGGTCAGCATGGATTGGTATACCTACCCCTTACTAAACTGATAAACAGGGAATACAATAAACAATGGGACACCTGCATTTTCTTGCTTCTTTTTTTTCTGTGCCCTCCCACACTGCTTAGTAGCAAAGGAGCCTCCTGTTTTGTTAATGTGCTCAGTCTTTGGGTAGAATTCAGAAGACTCTGGGATTTGCTGAAATGGTACACACGTGTATCATGATTTGCTGAATGAGAGTTACTGAAAGTAAGTAGTTTTTGACTGATTGTGGAAGAACTTTATGTTCAGTGTCCTTCACTTGTCCAGCTCATGAGCCACAAAAAGATCAATTAAAATAGCTTTATGCTGCAGGGTGAGAGGTTTGAATGTTTAGCACAGCATATCAAGCTTTCCAGCATACATCTACAGTTTTGCATGCAATGTACACTAGACACAAGTCCGTTCCCTTTGCAGCTACTGTGAATCTTAGACTTTTCAAACATTTCATGAATGAAGAAATTAAATTGGGTAACTTGACATTGTGTACACTGCTTAATGAATGCTATCTCCTCATTCAGTCACTACAGAGTGTTTTTTTTTCATCTGTTTTTGGCTCTGCTGACCATCAGTTGGTCCTGTTTTCTCTCCTCAATCACCAGGTTTGCCAAACACTTCCACCTTCCCCAGGTTATCAGATAATGTTAAGAATCAGTGAGAACATCCTGTAGCATGTATCATACTGCTGCCATGGGATTATTTTCACTATTCGTACATCTCAACAAAGCCAGAAATAAGGGGTGGTGCAAAGATGCAAAAATAGGGACATTTTTAAAATATTGCTCTTATAAACTTAGCTGCTATAATAACAGGTTTTGCATTAGCATGGATTTTCCAAAGGATATGAAGTTTCAAACTCAAATGCCTGCCATTATTTTCTGACTTCAATCTGCAATGATTTCCTAGAAAACAAAAACATGTTATGTGGAAGAGATCAAAAATATGAGTCAAAAATCTGAACTTTTGAGAGGTATGCATCATTACTTCTTCTACACTTGCCCAGTAACACTCCTAGGGTGTGGTATGCAATGTACATCTGCACTGGATTAGCTCTCAGTTTCACAAGGGGCTGAAGTCAGCACTATGTTCCACCTACCTACCCAGACTCAGGGAACACCACATGGTTGCTTCCCTATTCTCCATTTTTCCATTGGGGAAATCAAAATGTACAGTGGTGCCCTGAGCATGTGAGCATCTCTTCTTCCCCTGAGTGGAAATGCCTGTATATCCTACATGTTCCATCAAGCACCCAAATTGCTATTTAAGCTCAGATTATTTAGTTTATAGTCAGGGCTTTATCCTTCAATGCCACTGGTGAAGGCTAATCACTGCAATGTCGGGTTGCTAGGACAGCTGCCTGTTGGCTAATAGACAGCTATGCTAAGTGCCTTGTAGCTTGATAAAGCGTTGAAAGGCATCTAACTGCTCAGAGCTGTCTTTTGGAATAACACAATTTTTGTTAGCATTAGCATTTGACCATTGTAGTCAACTTTTGAATCCCAACATTTTTTCTCTTTCTGTCTTTCTTTTTACTTTAGGATATTTACAAAACAAGAAACGGAGCCAAGAACAAAACTGGCACCACAGAACTTTAATTAAAAACAATAAAAAGTAGCAAAAAATATAACAACACTGACAACTCAGTGGGATTAAGCACTTTTCGTCTAGTTGATAACTAGACTGTAACTGTTTTATGCAATTTAATGGATTTTTGATCATAATACAAATTTTTATTATTATTACCAAAATTCTATTAAATTGCATAAAAACGGTTATAGTTTTATATATTTGCAAACCTTTCAAGACTGCACTGGTTTAGGAACTTGGTAGTTACAAGTTGTTTTAGGACAGTGAAGTATACACAAATACATATGTGTCTGTGTGTGTGTGTGTGTGTGTGTGTGTGTGTGTGTGTGTGTGTGTGTGTATATATATATATATATATATATATATATATATATATATATATATTTATTTATTTTTTTCCTTTTTTTCTGTTGTCTCCATTGTTTTATTGGTTTTTATTTTATTCTGGAACTTATTCTGGCATTTACACTTATGATCTGAAATTTGGATGTATGTATTGTAAAAAAAAATTGTGGAAGTTGGAAAGGAGGGTAATGTTGTGGTCATTTGATCCACTAACTCTTTGTAATTCCTTGGGTATCAATTAGTTAATTAAGAAATAGGGTGGGGACAGAGTATTTATGTAAAACTTGACTCATTCACTGTTATCTGATGAAGTCTAGTTATCAACTAGACGAAAAGTGCTTAATCCCATTGAGTTGTCAGTGTTATTATGTTTTTTACTACTTTTTATTGTTTTTAATTAAAGTTCTGTGGTGCCCATTTTGTTTTTGGCTCCATTTTTTGTTTTGCTTTCATAAGTTGGGTCATGCCATTTTTGTCTACCGTACTTTAACATATTTAGTAGACTTAAATGAAATTTAAATTTTCATGTCTCTTGTTGAAAGGCATCTAACTGCTCAGAGCTGTCTTTTGGAATAACACAATTTTTGTTAGCATAAGCATTTGACCATTGTAGTCAACTTTTGAATCCCAACATTTTTTCTCTTTCTGTCTTTCTTTTTACTTTAGGATATTTACAAAACAATCATTACCCGCTCTTCACCCGTGAAGATTTTTAATACAATTCTGCAGGCTGAATACCCATTTGTATCCCTTATCTACAAAGCAAGACTTAGATTCCTGGGAATAAGGACTTCATATATTTAAACAAAAAACATACTCCCATTGCAGTTGTCCTTAAACACATCCTATGGACATCATATTAAGGTGTATAACTGAAGTAGCACGGTGAATAAGGTTAGAAAGTTGCTATACTTCGCACTCTGTTCATCAGTGTGTTATTTAAACCTAACAATCTAGAAAAAATATATGGTTTATTTTACTTTCCACCACAGAATTATTAACTACTACTAGTAGCACTTGTAAGCATACCCTCTAGCAGTCTCTTTACTTCATGACTTTTGTTTTCATTACAGATTTATGCTTGTATTTGTTTGTGATGCTGCGTGCTTCACCTGTCCTTAATGCCCTAGTTAATTTAAATCACATTATAAAGTCAGGCCATGTATTCTTTTCTGCTCTATACCTATTAGTATGTATAAATTACTTGGTCATATGGTATGCATTACACCTATAGTTTACTAATAATATGTTTTATGTGATCCTTGCTGTACTAACTTGCTGCATCACATCTGTGAAGGTTTAGCCTGATGGCTGCTGTAATGGACCAGTACAGCGTCTGTCATTCTATTTCCTCCATGTTTTCTGCAGTGACCACGCTGCCATATGCAACGCAGTGTGTTCCAGATTATAATGAATTACTAAAAATGGATGCACATTTAATTTGGTTTTAGTCTTATGAGTCTGTTTATTTGAGCTCACAGAAGTACAGTTTCAATTTTTTTTTCATTTGCTGTCCTTGCCTCCTGTGCTATGTCCTTCCTCTCCTTTCCATCATGTACAACATCAGAACTTTCTTTACATGCACTTCCTTTCAAATCTCTCTTTTTGTTTCTACACTCTGTAACATATAGTAGCACTGTATCTTCTGTCTCATGCACTCTGTCTTTTCTTCATCTTATCTTCTGCCATTTTGACTTTCTGCTACCTGACATTTTAAACCTTATATTGCTGTAACCATTACCATAACCTATGCAGTACATGTTTACTTTCTTCGTGATCCTAAATCTACCTGTTTTCCTCTCTTCTAAAATGTTAACATCCTCCTCAGCCTTTATGTCCAACTTTCATATCAGAGTATGACTGCATATTTCTTCCTCAAGTCTAGTTACACAATATCTTGGCCTATCTTTTTTATTCAAATTTCATTTCCTTCTTTCACCTTGTTTTTCTCTTCAGGAAGCCCCGATTAAGTTCATTGTTATCTGAAATGTACCCTTTGTATTTGATTTGTGTAGAGGCCCCTTCTATTTATTCATTACCTCATAAATTTCCAGCAGCCTTCATTATTCTCACATAAAATACAAAATAGGTTTCCCTTGTGTGTTCTTCAGAAAAGAGTAAATGTTTGATAACTTAAGAATCTTCACACATAGGTTATTCTGCCAGAGCATGGAACTGTGTTCTTATTTGTACTGTCACAAGATACAGGTTGGCAGATTTCATTTTAGGTAGCTAATTATAATATATCTTGAAGGATTAATGCAGGGATTTTTGACATATGATAAAAAGAATGCTGCCAGCCTATTTTGCACTCTAAAGGCCTAAAGCTGGATACCACCCTGGGTTTGTAGTTGTACATTTGAATTTCTGAGCAAGAAAATAACCCATTTATGATCAGTAACTGTGCCCCATGAGTAGACTTTCCATAGTGTGTCATCACAGCTGTATGTGTGTATAGCTCTATCTCTCTCTCTCTCTCACTTGGTCTCTGTCTTTATCTATATCTGAATATATATCTCACACACAGTGTAACACACACACACACACACACACACACACACACACACACACACACACACGCACACACTGTATCTGTGCAGGATGTAATTGGTTGTTAATAACTACACACACACACACACACACACACACACACACACACACACACACACACACACACACACACACACACATTTCATACACATATATTTATATACATATTATATATATATATATATATCTATCTATATATATATATATATATATATATATATATATATATATAAATATATATTTATATGAAACACTGCACATGTTAGATAATGAACACAACGTGGCACGCACACATTGACCAACTCCATAATAACTAGCACCAAAAGTTAATTGAAAAAACTCACTAAAACAACTCTGTTTAAGTGCTTTCTTCCCAATTTATTTGGAACTTCATCAGAAATAGAGTGTTAAAACCTCCATCATTTAAATAGTCCTTCAAAAATTACGTCAGAAAATGATTTCCAATAGAAACACTGAAAACAATGAAAACAGTAAAACGTATCAGTTTACAGAAAAATAACACTTCCATAATAAAAATTACAAAATCTTAAACTTTAAAAGACATTTGACATTAATTAATTCATTAAGTCTGGGAACATATTTGCCCTTAATAAAACTTGCTATTTAAGCTCGCAGACTTCCAATACTTTATTACAACTTGTAACAAAATCCCTTTCTTTTTTTTTTTTTTTGTTTTCAAAAACATTTTTATTTTGTTTTCGTTATAAACATATGCAAATGTACATATAACAAATACAATAAAACAATAACAAAACTATTTACGATATTTACATTCATCCATGATAAACAATCATTTTATCTATAAGAAGTTATCAGTATTTGTTCAAAAGATTTCAAATTTTTGCCATGCTATTTTTTGTGAGTAATGTTATGAGTTCTATAATCACTGGTTTGCAGTTCTTTTTTTACAAACAACTTTTGCTAAATTAATAAATTCTTTAAATATCAAATTTTGCTTACTTTTCCAATTCAAAGTAATAACTTTTCTGGCAATTGCAAGAAGTAACCAGAGTAACTGAATCTGAGATTTAGGTATTACATTAGACATAGGAACACTGAATAGGATTAGTGAGTTAGAAATATAACAGTTATCAGACCATAAAGCCTTTACAAAATATCTGAAGTCTTTCCAGTATTGAACATTTCTACATTCAATGAACATGTGAGCCCAGTTGGCCTCTAGTAATCTATCACATTCCAACATTTACTTTCACTGTTTTTGAGTACAAGATTTATTTTATGTGGAGTATAGAAACTCCTATTCATAAATTTCCATGAATACAATCTCCAATATAATGAAGAAGAGGTACCATATATAAATTTCAATAAAATTTTTTTGGATTTATCAGATATTTGTTCTCCATTAATCTTTACATAGTAATTTCAAAAATCTGAGTCAGACTTTAAAGTATCTTCTCTTAGTATCTTATAGATAGGTGAGATACTTCATTTTTGATCATCTGTCTTTTCAAGATACCTAATAAAAAGCTGGGTCAAACTAGGTATAGATTCAGTCTCTAGATTGATTGATAGTCTCATTTTGTTTTCTATAAACTGCTGTAATGAATGTATAAACAACCAACTGTCTTAACTATTATCAAAACTACATAAAAGAGAGTTTAGTGGTTTAATACTCTTATTTTCAATAAACTGATGCCAGAATATCAAGTTATTTCCCTTTAATTTTTACATCGCATTGATACTGAAAGAATCTAGGCAATCAGGGGAGTATGCTATAGGGAATATAATAACTAGGAAGTGTTTAACATTATAATTACAATCAATTATATTTTAAAGTTAGTAAATATTTGATTAATGCTATAAGAAAAGTGATCAAATTCTTATTAAATAAACAAAATTTAAGTAAAAGCCAGTGAACTCTACTTATTCTGTATTGTTCCTTAAATTGATTTTCTATAGTTCTGACATCAGTTATATGAATCTCATGTATTATTTTCCAGCCAGATATATGGGTAGGTGAGATCCAATGTAATATTACATTAATTATAACTGATTTGGAATAAAGATCTAAGCTAGGGAATGCTATCCCATTACTGTTCTATGCTCTAATGTGCCATTTATATGCAATCCTAGGTTTTAAGTGGAACCATAAAATTGTAAGTAACATGGAAAGTAATTTTTTAAATAAGTTTTTGGGAGGGGGTAGTATCAATGACTGTATATAAAAGAACATTTTTGGTAAAATTATCATTTTAATTAAAGAGAGCCTATTTTCCATTGTGAAGAACATTTTAATCCATCTTTTGATTAGTTTACTAATAGTGGTTATTAAATTATTGTAGTTTAGTTTAACAGACTCTTTCCATGTACTCTGAATACTGACACCCAAATATTCTAATACATCATTCTCCCAATTAAATAGGCTATTCTCTCTTAGGTTTTTGTTGATCTTTTTTTGTTAATTAGCAATGTTTTGGATTTATTATGACTAAATTTAAGCCCTGAAATTCTTTCAGACTTGCTTAAGGTATTTATAACATTATGCAAAGTACAATCAATTTCACCCAACGTTAACAACATGTCATCAGCAAATAACTGTATCTTAGGACAATAGTCCTTATTAACTTGAAAGCCTTTTATATTTTGCTTGTTTCTGATATATGTAGCAAAAGGTTCCATTGAAAGAGCAAACAATAATGGTGACAAAGGACAACCTTGTCTAGTTCCCTTGAGGAATTCTAGTGGTGAGGATAGATATGATCCAATTTTCACATAAGCTTGTGCCCCACTATAAATCTTCATTAATAAGTTGACAAAATCTAAGGAGAATTCAAAACCAATTAGAATTCTTTGTAGATAAGACCAACTAATAGAATCAAAAGCCTTTTCTATGTCTAGGCTGATAATAGTTAGTTGTTTTTTGTATTTGCATGCTATGTCTATTAATGATTGTAATTTAATAATGTTATCTTGCACTTGTCTATGGAGAATGAACCCTGTCTGATCATTATGTATTAGAGTAAGTAATATTTTCCTTATCCTGTTAGCTAATATTGTCATGAAAATTTTATAATAAATGTTTAGTAATGGAATTGGACTATATGAATCACAAGATTTGGGGTCCTTACCATGTTTTAAAATGGGGGAGATAACTGAATATTTCCACAATGGGGGTGTTGTACATTTTTGCTTAACCATAGTAAAGGCACTCATCATTTTCTTTATTATATATTCAGGAAAAATCTTATATAGTTCAGGAATTATTCCATCCAGTCCTGGAGCTTTATTATCTTTTAATTATTTTATTTGCTCTTTCACTTCTGTTAGCGTTATTTATTTATTTAATGTATTATTTTGTTGCATTGACACCTTAGTAGTTATATTTTCTTGAATAAAAGTATTTATTACATTATCTGTCTCCAAAAGTGGTGTGCTATTATTTATATCTTTATAGTAATTTTTGAACACTTCTAATATGCCCATTAAGTTAGATGTACTCTTAACTGAACCATCACTTTTATATTTAATCTCATTAATAAGATTTTGATTGTTTATTTTTTTGGATCTTACCACTATTTTATGTAGGTATTTAGGATTTACAGCGTAAGATTGTAATTTCAATTTTTCCAGGTTTATGGCTACCTCAGGATTCAGAACTTCTAAGTACTTTTAATTTAACTTAGCAATTTTATGTGCTACTTTGTTATTTGGTTTTGCATCCATTTATATCTTGTCTATGTTTTTTGTAAGTCTAAAAGTTCTTTGTCCCACACTCTCCTTTTTTTAAGGTACCAAGATTTTATTCTACCATATATATAAACTTTAAAGGTGTCCCATAGTATAGTATCAGTCACTTCACCATTATCATTTGTTTCCATAAACATGTCTATTTCTTTCATTGTCCATTCCCTAAAGTCTTTTAAACTTAGTTATGTAAGCAGGAATTCTCTGTAGAAATCTTAAATCATCTGTGTGTGTAGTTAATGTAAAGTTTATAGCATTATGGTCTGAAAGTGGACAAGTTATTATAGATACATCACTTATTTTTGAGTATATATTATTTGATACAGAGATCTTATCAATCTTTGTGTACCAAACTGATATGAATAGTGAGTATAGAATAAGGAATAATGTTCTCTTAGACCATGTATATCTTTAAGGTTCATCTGGTTTGTAAAGTCATTTAACTTCTTGGCTTGAGATGTTAGTTTTATTTTACCATTTTTAGAAGTATCATTGCCTGATAATAGGCAGTTAAAATCACCTGTTGCTATAATTTCCCCTTTTGCATTTAAAGTAATCAGGTCCAGATATTTGTTAACATATTTAGTACTTAGTCCTGGTATGTAGTATGTATTAATCAAAGTATAATACTTCCTATTGATTTCCAGCATCCCATCTTTATCTGAAATGGTATCTATAATTCTTGGCATAGTATAAGTATTTTTCCATAGAATAAGAGTGCTCCTTCACTTAGTCTTAAAACATGAACCAGCCAGAATGGTATAGCCATTAAATGAACATTTTTGTAGGTATTTTTTTAATAGATGGGTTTTCTGTAAAAAGATGATCCGGGCTTTATGCATTTTAATATATTTAAGCAAATCAGCTATTTTGACATGATTGTTCAAACCATTAATATTTAATGATAAACATTTATAAGCCATTGACTTTAATGTGTATGTTGTTACTTACTGAAATACCTTTCTTCCGTGTTGACTTGAAATCTACTGAAAACTTACTTATCATGGATGTATAATGTGTATTAAGCACTACTTTCAAAAACCCAAAACTATTTACGAACACATACATGAAACATAATGTTTATGGTTTAGTTAAACACTTAACTAAACCATCCATCCACCACCTCTCCAACACCAAAAGACACAAATTATCCATCTTTGCTTAGAATATAGTATAAAAACAAAAAGCATTATGAAAGCAACTAAAGAAATCGGAGTCCATGAAATATACATTAAAATGACAGTGTCCAATATAACTGAAGCTATATGAATATGTCACATATAATATTAACACCTCTGTTAAGTAGTTATGTCAGAAATACATATCAGATCAAAGTATGTATAAACATTAGAAGCTGAAGGTTAAGAAGACTGTCAATATTTCCAAGACATATCAAGAAACATCAGATGTTTTAACCATTTTGTCAAGTCATCTAACATTTTTCATGTAAGGATCTGCTGAAAAAAAAACACATTTTATATATATCTATCTATATATATATATATATATATATATATATATATAAACACACACACACACTTATTACAAAAAAAGCCTCACAATCCTCTGTTTAGTTACTAAAGGTTTAGTTATGTAACATAAGTCCAATGTTAATATGCATAATGAGTTTTCTAATGCAGCTCCTTGATGTCATTTAGTTACTAAAAGTGTCACTGAATCTGCAGAATGTATGCATCTATAAAAGAACATAGGTATTTTCAAAGGAGTAAAACACTTTTATCAGAACTAATTATTTACCATTTAAAGTATCTAAGTGAAGGATAACAGAATTTCAAGAGAAAATAATTCTAAATACAGTCATTTAACAAGTTCAAAAGGTCAAGTGATGTCATTGCTGTTGTTTCTTCAGGTTGCAGCTTCATAAACTTGTTAAAAAGTATCTAAATAGGCTCATGCACAGCAAAAGTAGTCTCTAGTGAGGAAAAAAGCATTTTCAGTGGGAAATCAAATCTTGAAGCTTTTAGAGTTTATAGAAAGCAAAAAAAAAAAAAAAAATAAACAAAAAACACTCAAGCTGTCTTGTCATGTCATGAATCTCCACAATGAGAACAGCCATACCGTCCACCAGTTTTCTCACAAAACATCACCATCATAAAAAAAAAAAAATAACCCTTTCATATAAAAACAGCTATTTAGAAGTAACAACAGCTGCCTCAAATCAGAAATCATTTTATAACAATTCAATCATTTATTCACCAATTAACCAGACCAGAGGGAAAAAAAGAAGCTTTATATATATATATATATATATATATATATATATATATATATATATATATATATGGGTCTACTTCATTTGGTCGAAAGACCATTTGACCGAAACCCATTTGATCGAAATTTCATTTGATCGAAATCCAGTATTTAAGGCATAAAACTGGGATTTGTCCCTCTCCCCAATGTTGTGCGACCCTGGAGTTGGTATATATAGTTAGAGATGGTGTGGGGGGGCACAGTTTCCTTTAAAAGAAGAAAATAAAACAAAAAGTACAGATTTTAAATGAAAATACATGGCCCTCCCACACCCCCCCTAACTATATATACCAACTCCAGGGTCGCACAACATTGGGGAGGCGGACAAATCCCTGTTATTTGCCTTGTATACTGTTTTCAATCAAATTAATTTATATATATATATATATATATATATATATATATATATATATATATATATAGGTTTACTATCAAATGGTTGAAAGACCAATAGATGGAACTCACATAGTTGATCATCATAAATGGGAAAATCCTTTAGTCGATTGTCGAATGCACAATGCAATTCAATCAACTGAATTTGATCATTTGATAGTCCTTGCTAAAAGCCCAAATTGCCAAAAACGCAGTACACCACATTACATTTCATCCGAACATAGTAGTGGTAGTGTATATGCCCTTTACCCCACTGTAGTGCAATCCTGGAGTTCGAATATATAGTTAGACCATTTTCTGTTAATAGGGTATGCAAGTAGTGTATAATTGCACTGAGTTGAAAATGTTTAAAATTTGTGATTTTCGACCATGTGAATGCTTTACTGTTCTGAATTTTGACAATATATTATTTAATAGTAAACCATATATATATATATATATATATATATATATATATATATATACATAAACACACACACACATATATATATATATATATATATATATATATATATATATATATATATATATATATATATATATATATATATATATATATATACTGAAGTGCTGCAAATCAAAAATAAAATAAATAAACAACACAATGTTTTTTGCAGGCAGGGCCCCCCCGCACCCCCCCCTACTTAAATATACCAACTCCAAGATCATGCTACAGTGGAGGAAAGGAAAGTCTCCCATTCTGACCCATATGCGGAAGCACAGAATGGGAGATTTGCCATGTTCCCACTATCGTGCAATCACGGGGATGGTATATTTCAATGTGTTTATTGTTTTCATTTTTTTACTGACAATATGGTGTCTCTCGCCATATAATGTTTGGTATTTCAGTATTTTGGTATTCTGAAGTGAAACCATATATATATAAAAACTTATATTTAGCCATCTATAAAACACCATTAATGTACTGTATTAATGTTTATATGTATCTAAACAAAGAGTTTAAAATGTCTAGTTAGAAACACTAATCAGAAACATATTGTTACCCCACCACTAACCCACTAGAAAAAAATGCACTTTGGACTTTGGTTGTTCTTCTCCGCTATTAACTGGCAGTAGATTTTTACGATGCCGAGGTGTCAGCTCGATGCCCATCCTTTGCCACTTGACCTCAGGGAGGACATGCAGACTCCACACAGAAGTTGCTCCAGCCAGGAATCGACTGGGAGAACCTTTGCTGTGAGGAAACAACGCTACCGCTGGTATTAAGTCAAATTATACTATTACTGAAAAAATAGAAGACACATATCATTTGTAGTTATTTAAAAGGGAAAAGTATGTAAAGTGCTTACAGTGGGGAAAAGAGAGAAAAGGAAAATTAGTAACAAAGAGGAATAGGAAGAAAGAAGAGAGGGAAAGAGAGCGAATGCTATTTAAATACTTAGTACTATATGTAATTAGAAGAAGTAGATATAGAAAGGAAAAGAGAAAGTTAATAATAAAGATGATTCACATTACCTTACAGAATAGAGATTTTCCAGAGTCAAATATATTATGATTCATAAAACAAAGCATTTAAAATTAGAAGGAATTTATTTATTTGTCCTTTAGTTTCTTAGTTTTGTTTGTTCCTTCCTTTACAGACCATCCATTTTTTGTTGCCTGTCTCTTCAAACTCTGGGATGACCATTCCATTTCTTCTATGTCTGACAGTATTTTCTTCTTTTGAATAAATTCTACTGCTTCTTATAGGAAATCAAAGATCTTCACTCCTTCTGGCAAGGTGACTTTTATTCTTTCAGGAAAAAAAAATTGAGCTTTAATATTGGCTTTTTTCAAGGACTTAATTAGAGGAATACACTCCTTTCTTCTGGATATGACTGTAGAGGTATAGTCAATGTCAAAATGAATAACATTTTCACCCATCTTGATAGGGGAATTAGTCCAAGCTGATTTCAGCACTAAGTCCTTGTCTTGTGAGGAAAGAAATCTAACTGTTATAGACCTGGGGTTAGATGAACTCAGAGATGAAGCTGAATTTGCCAGGGACTGATGAGCCCTCTCAGTTCCAAAAGAGAGGGATTCCGGCATGTTTAGTGCTGATGAAAACCACTTATTGAGGAATTAAATCATGTTAGCACCCTCTTCTTTTTCAGGAATTCCATATATTCTTATGTTATTCCTCCTTGATCTACTTTCAAGGTCTTCCAGTTTCTCAATCAGCCTGGTGTTTTGTTTCAGAAAAAAATGATTGTGATGTTCATTTTCTGTCATTCTAGTATCTAGGTCAGTTACCTTTCCTCTAAGGCAAGAATCTGTTTAGATTGTTTTTTTGCTATTCCATTTAGAAGTTCCAGTTGTTTACTGCATTCTTGTTTGATAGTATCCATTTTGTTTTTGAATTTGTCCATTTTTAGTGACAGTTCTTGGATGTTTGTTATTATAAGATGTAGTTCTTTCTTCACTGCACTCTCCTGGTGTGGGTTCTTCACGTTGCTCATGTTTTTAGTGACAGTTCTTGGATGTTTGTTATTATAAGATGTAGTTCTTTCTTCACTGCACTGTCCTGGTGTGGGTTCTTCACGTTGCTCATGTTTTTAGTGACAGTTCCTGGATGTTTGTTATTGTAAGATGTAGTTCTTTCTTCACTGCACTCTCCTGGTGTGGGTTCTTCACGTTGCTCATGTTTTTAGTGACAGTTCTTGGATGTTTGTTATAAGATGTAGTTCTTTCTTCACTGCACTCTCCTGGTGTGGGTTCTTCACGTTGCTCATGTTTTTAGTGACAGTTCTTGGATGTTTGTTATTATAAGATGTAGTTCTTTCTTCACTGCACTCTCCTGGTGTGGGTTCTTCACGTTGCTCATGTTTTTAGTGACAGTTCTTGGATGTTTGTTATTATAAGATGTAGTTCTTTCTTCACTGCACTCTCCTGGTGTGGGTTCTTCACGTTGCTCATGTTTTTAGTGACAGTTCTTGGATGTTTGTTATAAGATGTAGTTCTTTCTTCACTGCACTCTCCTGGTGTGGGTTCTTCACGTTGCTCATGTTTTTAGTGACAGTTCTTGGATGTTTGTTATTATAAGATGTGGTTCTTTCTTCACTGCACTTTCCTGGTGTGGGTTCTTTGAGTTGCTCATGTTAAGATCTCCAGTAGAAAACTTCTTGACAGGAATAATTAAAAAATTTTCTTGATTATGTATTAATTTTTAGAAAATAATAAAGTGTCTATGTTAATCTATCTTTTAGTATACTTTTAGTTAGAATTTTCTAAAAATTATAGTATATTTTCTGTCAGGATATTAAAATCTAAGCAGAGGTATGGATTTCTGCTGCTATCAGACTGGCATCTTGCCCCCCCCCCCCCCCACACACACACACACAAAAGCTTTTTCTTCAATCTGTTCCAGAATGGAGAAGTAAAATTTACGAAACTCTTCACAAAGGATTGCATGTTTAGCTAAGACATTAATAACAAGTTTGTTTTTGATTGCTTCTACATGTTCTCTAATTCATAAATGTGGCTTCCTAACACTTTTTCCAGTTTAGAACTACAAACAAGCATTATATTGAGCTATGTAAACAATGTTATTATTTTGACAACTAAATTGATTCTTAGCAGTAAAGGTAAAATTAATATGTTCAATATAAATAGTACTAGAGTTGGATATATATTTACATTGTTTACATTCAAAACATGAAAAAGTACCAATTCTACAACTAAGCAACCTTTCAACACTTACATTTTTGTCAAAAAGCTGTTTTAAATTTGTAGCCTTTTTGACAACACATAGAGGTACATCACCCAACACTTTTATTAAATCACTGTTATCACTTAAAATTCTCCAATTGGTAGTTATTATATTCCTTATAGCTTTACTATCAACAGACATAGAAATAGAAAAAGCACACGTCCTATCAATTAACATTTTTTCAACACCACCTCCTCCACTTCCATTGGTTGTTTTAGCCAGCCCAGTTATAATAATATTCTGAAACATAATCCATCTTTTCGCTAGAATTTCGTCACTAATCTTAGAAAGTTCAGAGACTGGATAACCTCTGGCTACAAATAATTTCACAATATTATCTATTTCATCCCTAAATTCCAGCTCTTCACTAGTAATTCTACTAATACGAATAGCCTGAACTTAATATTTAACTTCATTTGTTTAGGATGATGGCTTCTGTAATGTAAATAATTATTGGTAAATATATCCTTTCTATAAATCCAAGTCATAAATAATTTTTCAGACCATTGTAATTCAATATTTAGATCTAAGAAATGCACTTTATTACCTATTTCACCAAATGTAAATGTCAACCATTCAATGCTATGATTAATTTCAACCAAAAACTGCTTAAAAGTATCTACTGAATCAGCCCAAATAAAAATAAATTGAATCATCTATACATCATTTATAATACCTAACATGTTTAAAAAATGACATATTAATCAGGGTATTATTATCCCACCAACATAGTACCATATTAGCAAATAGTGGTGCAATATTAGCTCCCATAGCTACTCCAGAAATTTGTCAATATACGGTGTCTTCAAAGATGAAAACGTTATATCAATTTTTACTGTATCAAAGTGATGGAACTTTTCTAAATAAAGTTTAAAATATTTGACAGCTTCTTCTCGACTAATACTGGTGTGCAGTGAATTTATATCAACAGTACAAATGAAAAACCTTCTTGTACTTCAAATTCTCTCAACATATCCAAAAAGGACCAGGAGTCCTTGATGTAAAATTTACTTGTTTGTACAACCAGATTCAATAAACCATTTAAATAATGCAATATAGTGGTGGTCTTATGTCTTGGTGCAGACACTATAGGCCTGAAAGTTGGATTCCTAACATCTTTATGTATCTTGGGTATGCCAAAAATTTTACCCAACTCAGGTTCTTCAAGTATTAAAAATTCATATACATTGAAAGGAGTATATCCCTGATTAAAACGCTCAAACAATTTCTAATCAGCTTCTTCAAAACATTGTTTAACTAATTGTTTAGTTCTTCTTCCTTCTTCTTTCAGCTTTTCCCAGTTAGGGGTCACCACAGCAGATCACCTGTCTGCTCATGATTGGCAGTGGAGTTTTACAGTGTTGAGTTGCCAGCCCAGTGCCTAACCTTCCATGGAAGGCACACACATGCACGCACTCGCGCCTAGGATCAATTTAGAGTGTCCAGTCCACCTACAGCATGTCTTTGGGATGTGGGAGAAAACCGGAGCGCCCGAAGGAAACCCACGCAATCACAGGGAGGACATGCAGACTCCACACAGAAGGCACCCCAGCTGAGGAACTAACTGGAGAACCTCTTGCTGTGAAGCGACAACGCTAACTGCTGCACCACCGTGACTACCCCTTTAACTGTTTACTATTATTCTTAATATAATGTCTAGTATCATTTAATAAACTCAACATATCAGCTATATACTTGTCCTGTTCCATCAAAACTAAACCACAGCCATTATCAGCTTTCATTATTCATAATTTGCCATTATGATACAACTCGTTTAATGCTTTTAATTCTTGCTTACTTAAATTAAAATATTTAAATGTAGTTTTATTTTTAACTAACATTTCAAAGTCATTTTCACAACATTTAGTAACAGTATTTAATGTACTGTTTAATGGAGGGTTAAACGTACTTGTCTTTTTTAACTTGTCATCTTCATTAATTTTAATGTCATGCATGATAAATTTCAAATTTAATTTCAAACCACACAACTTAAAATCCACTACTAATTTTGTAAAGTTCATTCTCCTACTAGGAATAAACCTAAAACCTTTTGACAACACGTTCATCTGATGTACATCCAAACTAAGTGAAGTGAGATTAAAAATAGGACATTTAAGGTATCTAAACCTTGCAAATGGATTGCTACTATCAAAAGCCACTAAACTGTCAGAAAAGTTAGTACTGAAATTCATAAGTAGTCATTCTTTTCAGGGGAAAACAATGCCCCCATCTTTACAATCTACTTTCTTTTTTTTCATCAAGAATACTTTGTATACATTCCCTATGCCTATTAGAACTTTGGGAAACAACATTGATGCCAATAAAACTGTATTTAACATTTAAATAAACCAAGATGTGTCTATATAAAGCAAACTTACTTGTTTTACATTTATTGTAACTTAGATGTGCAGAAATCTTTTAAGACACTAGTTGTTTGATCTACATAACAGGCAATCCAGAAATATTCTGCAAGATAAATTATATTTGTAGTATTGCATACAACCCCAGCTCTTACTGGTGTGGTAGAATCCATGTTCTTCATTGTGAATAACTGTATGTTTAATACAACATCGCATTTGTCATAGTTCCTACAAAGCTTACTTCCATGTGATTGGGGGTGGTTGGGATGAGAAACAGAGTTATAAAGAACACAAAAAGATGTGAGTATATGCCTTAGATGATATAGTCTTAGGATTTTTTGGAGAAGGTGTGGTAGATAAAATCATTTTGCAAAGATGAACAAAAAGAAAAAAATAAGTGTCTAATGAATGTGCATGTTATTAAGTCAAGATATGAAAACAAGCTATCTGCTGGCACAACTAAAATGGAAAATGTGAAGATGGAAAAATAGAAAGTGTAAGAAGATAATACATTGCACTGATAAAGGAAATTCATTATTAACAGAGAAAATAGTGAAATTAGATTAGACCATACCTCTTAACTGTCCAGATTTTCATAGAATGTCCAGATTTATGGCTCATATTTTTGGCCTGTTCCTGTGAAAATGTATGGTTTTCTGGCAAAGCACTTGGATGATCTCAGGACTGAAGTTACAAAATAATAAGATACATTTGAGTTTCAGACTTTAAATCCTTCAGAAAATGTATGTTAAAACAAATCTCATTACTCTAGCAACTTTCTAAGTTTGTAAGAGCAATGTGTAAAATATGTCCTTATTTTTCAGCCTTTGCCCTCCCATTTTGCTGGGCTTTGTCCAGATTTCTTGCACTAAGAGGTTGAGAGGTATGGATTATATACAGCTGAAGAGTATGTCTGATATCACTTTTAATGCACTTGGACGCTAAGTCATTTATAGTAAATCAGTGTGCACATTTCTGATGTGTTCAGAACACAAACCAAAGTCATTGAGTCAGATGCTATTGAGACATGAATATAAACATAAAAAGCATTAGATCATCTTTACAATAGTTGCACTGAATAAGAAAGCTAATTCACTTGTTATTTTAGATCACTGGGTTGTGAGAAGTAGGGTGTGCTATAATGTATTCATGATGCACAGGCATAAAGTAAATTGATACAACTGTACACTATGCAGAGCCAAAGCAAATGTATCCTACATAACTATGTTGATTTAATCACAGGTTTGGGTAGCTTGCTAGGATGATTTCATATCTGAATAAATCCACATGCTTTGCCAGCAATACATGCTGCAAACTATGCCAATTGTGCTAAATAACAGAAATGAGTAGTAACTGAAATAAATGGAAGGTGTAGGTGCCATTAAGAAATAACTAAGTCAAAAGAATGGGCATGAAGCAGGGGAGGATGACATATGTCTTGATCTGCAAGGTCTGAATGTTATGATTAAAAGAGAACATTACCCACTGCTTATGAGCAGGGAAGTGCTGTCAAATGTTAAGACACTCTGAGAATTAGAAGCAAATGAGACTTTCAGGCAAATGTAGCTTCATGAAGAAAACTCAAAGATTTATGCATTTAATATGTTATTAGGAAGGTAGAGTTTCCAAAAAATTATGTTTTGCACTTTGTCAGCTCTAATGCTATTTCAAACATCTGCTGTACAAGTAATTAAATGCTTAGAAGATTTGTGAACATAGTTGATAATCTTCTAAACAGAGCTCAGATTCAAGAAGGAAATGAAGCAAGACTGTTACATCTACTGAAAAGACAGACAAAGTATGGCTTTATATAGAACAAGAACAAGTAAAATACAGATGCTGAATCTAAAATACGGGTCATACTTTAATATCGCAAGGACTGAAACCAGATACAGAGAAAAAGAAAACAGTAGTGCAGATTCCAAAGCCAGAATAATAGCAGGAACTGATGAAACTTCTGGAAATGATGCAGTATTTTACAATGTTTATACTTAGCATGTCTGAGATAACCATGCATCTTGAAACAAAATGTAGCCTAGGAGTGCTACTCTGAATAGTAAAAATCAAAATGCACAATAAATTAGTAATAGAAACACCTGCTGTGGAGAGCTATAATTTATTTATTATTTACTTGTTTATTTATTTTATGCATGTATGCATTCTTTGTTGTCCAAGTTAATTAAACGTAGGCTATTGGACTCTTTTCAGGGGAGATCTGAGGTGGTATTTTAACTAAGTAAGGGAAATTTGGCTAGTGCACTGGAGAAATGTTCCGATTCTTTTTTGAAGCTGGTTTAATGTCACATCCAAAGGGTGTCACTTTCTGGAGTGTTGCACTGCGGTGACAGTAATGGAAAATAAATCCCATAAGCTAAGGTGAGGATAGAATCCACACCTTTCTGATCTTCCTACACCAAAGGTGATGGTGCTACCTGTTGAGTCATTGACACCTGTATGTAAATAAGTCAGAATTGTTAAAAAGCTGTGGTTTTACAGGAAAACAGAACAGCTGCAAATGGGTCAAGGACATTTACAGGTACACAATATGTATATGTTCAGACAGAAATAATTATTACTGGGACTATACAGATGTGAGAATTAGATGTGAAAATTTCAGTGAAAATTAATATATATGTGTAAGTATCTATATCTATCTATCATATATATATATATATATATATATATATATATATATATATATATATATGTATATATAGATGTATATATAGATGTACATATAGATGCACACATACACACACACACACACACAGATATGTGTATATATATATATATATATATATATATATATATATATATATATATATATTTATTTATTACTAGTACAAGTAACATGTACAATGTTTGTACAAGCTACTTCCATAATTGCAAAGGCCATTACTTAATGTGTGAAAACATGACCTGGAAGTAAAATGCAAACAATGTATAGATCTGTATGTTGTTATGTCTGAGCAGAGGATTCCTCTACTCTACCAGAACAGAATGAAGATTTTATAGAAGAGGAACTTGTGTATCCTTGAATGATATCACAATTACTAATGGCAGAAGAAAATAAAAGTCAAAAAAGTTCAAGGATATACCGACCGACAGTGAATTAGAAATACCATTACTGAGAGCAGCCACAGCTAGATGTTGGCCAGAGCATAAGTTATGAGTCAGAAAAGAATTCAGTCCTCCTTTTAATTTAAAGAGTAAGCATGTTGGCTCTAGGATTAGTGTTTAAACATTACAATATTAGTGTACCTACCAGATGAGTAAAGAGATGCTGAGAGGGGAGACATATTATTTGACAAATTGAAAAAAAAAATATTTGAATGTAGCTGGAGTTTAAACACATAATTACAAGTCTATGATACCCAGAACTAAATGGAGAGGTACTGGCAACTATTCAAATGGTGATGAATATGATGAGAAAGAATTCTAATCTGGAGCTGTGGGAAGTTTCCTTTTTTGTACAACTTTAGGATGTAGGAATTCTGTGTTACAATGTTTCAGTCTTTGCCCATCTCAGTCTTTACTGGAAGAAACGTTGACTAATACATTAACAACTTTCTTGTTGGTGCCTGAAAATCAAGGCATAGACTGGGAAATATTTAGGAACTGCTTTATATGTAGAAAAGATATAAAGTCAGCATTTAAAGCTGAGAAGAAAGACCAAAAGCCTTAAGATGTTATTAGTAAAGCAGATGGACCCCAATCTTATGTTGTCCATAGAGAAGATGGAATATTGTATAAAAGTATGGAAAATTATGTCTACACAAGTTCCATTTTTGTAACCAGAGATGGAACAAGTATGGAAATGTTTAGAGTCATGTGAGTGCACAGACGTAAGTGAGGAACCACACAATTTTAAGTGTCTTATCATAAAGAGAAACATGAGATGTCACAGACATCCAAAATGATCTAAGGCCTAACAAACCTCTCAAAACAAATAGAGGGGTAATACCTACAATTCTGTTAGAGGACATACTGACTGTAAAAACTAAAGAGTTACTAAAGTGGTCTCTGAATTTTAGAGTTTTTTTCTGTTTTTAAGATACAAAGGCAGATTAGTGTCATGCTATTATATATGTGATTCCAACCTAAATTAATTCATATTAATGAATGGCTACATTACAGAGATAATAATTCATTTTTCTATAAATTATACAAAGGAAAACAGCATTCTGTGCTGTAGTTTTGAGGATGAGCTATACTGTTCTTGGTTAAGGTATGTCATACATTCTTACCTGCAATTGTGTGCAGTCACAGTAAATGCATCATGGAAGTTAATGAGATATCTGCAGTGTCTGTGTCATTTGTGAAGATGATAAACATTTGTAACCATAGCTCTTGAGTGATTATTGATGAGACATTAGCAGCTGATACTCCAAGAATCTTAACAACTTGGAGTTAAATATGTGTTTATTATGTCTTCTGGTCCCACTGTACAAGAACCCATTTCTGGAAGATGTCAAGGAAGAGAAGTACTGAGACAACATTCTTAAAAAAGTATTGTTAAGAATACAAAAAGTTATATACAATTAAAGCAGACATTATCATAATGATATGACAGTGGGGTAAAGTGCAGTAAGAGATTTATCCTTTTATGAACAATGTCAAATCCATCAATATGTTTTGTAAAATATAAGCAGTTGGTTACATATTATGTATGCAAGTGTTTTTTGTTTGTTTGATTACCAGGGTAGAGCAGTTATCCATGTGGCCATTTGCAGGCTCAGCCTGGGGAATATTAACATACAACAAAAGAAAACAATTCCATTTAGTTGATAGAGCAAATAAAGCAACAAGCAAACAAAACATTACAGTGCTTTTGTCACCATTTACAGTGTATATCTCTGTTTGATGTATATATTTAGTATAGTAATGAAACTACATACAACGTAGAATACATACATAGGTTAAATTGAATTTGTCATACTCAGTTTTGCTAAGAATGAGTCATGTTGCCAATCTAGTAAAAAAAAAACAATAGGAAGAAAAATAACTAGAGCTGAAAGACGGCTAACTATACTTGAACAGTGAAGCTGACCAAGTGGAACTGATAAGAGGCTAGAGATAATGAGAATGCATTAAGCACACAGTGACCCGTGTTAGTGCAATAAGGGAAAGCTTCAACTCGTGACACTACAGAGGCTAAAAATATGTCTGTTGTGGTGCAACAGTATTGTAGATATTGTTACTGGTGAAGTATGCGGTAAGACCTAGTTTAAAATGTATTACTAAACACAACAGAAAAACCCAGTAGATAAGCGCATTCGTCTCTGACAATTCAGAGACTTCATCAGATCAACAAACACATCCAAAGCTGTAAGAATACATATATAAGAGTAGTTCAAATAACACCCCCCACCAATGCAACCAATAGAAACAATGCTACAATTAAAAGGTACCTTACTTGTTTGTTTGTGTCTTTCAGCTTTTCCCGGTTTGGGGTCGCCACAGTGGAACTCCGGTCCGCTAATGATTGGTAGTTGATTTTTACGTGCCGTGTTACCAGCCCTGATGCACAACCTTCAACGAAGGTATGCCATTCATGCATGTCTCCACGCAGAAGACACATTAGCTGAGAATCTAACCAGACAGTGTCTTACTATGAGGCGACAATGCTACCGCAGCACCACCACCGCAGCTAAAAGGCACCTTACTAATTAGAAAAAAAAACTAAGCTGCCTTGACAGGACGAATCCAAATAAATAAGTTAAGGTATAATAAACCCAGCCATAAATATACACCCTGTTCGAATTCTGGGCCCCTTGCATGTAATTGTCCCTGTAACTGTGTTCCCTCAAACATTCCAAACGTCTCGGGAGGGTATTCCTCTTTGTTTTAAAAAAACTTCATGTTCATTTGGTGAGTCCCTTCGTTGTTTACCTATACCTCAACTTTGCGACCTAGGTGGTTCAGGGTAAGCAATGTTATGGTCATAATCGACCCTGTCTCTCAGCTATTAATACATATGAACAATTATTGGAGTTGGTTCATACTGACAATTGCATACTGTTTGAGAATGAAATATTCTTACAAAAAGAGGGTGTGGCTATGGGATCCGCATGTGGTGGATTGTATGCAAACATTGTCATGTTGGTGTGGGAGAGAAAATATCTTTACAACTCCCTCATCACATTTTTTGTCAGATGTACACATGTTTTTTGTATGATATATTTATTCTGTGGGATGGACCAGAGGAAGGGATCAGTGAATTTCTTGATTATATTAACAATATCACCAGTTTCCTTAGTTTCACTCATTGTGTGAATAAGGCAATGATTTCCTATTTGGATGTGAAACATAAAAAAGACACAAGATTGAAGGTATTTACATCTCACAGTTATAAGGAAGGAGACATATTCCAACAGTCTTCTCCATTTTGAGAGTGTACATCCTTATAAACAAAAGAGGGTGATTGTCAAGGGATAATTTGTGAGAGCAGCCCAGATGGTTGGTTAGTTTGAGTGCTTTTTGGATGAATGTGAGGTTCTGAAGGGGATGTTTTTTAAAAGAGGTTACCCACTAAACCTGATTAATGAGATCATGGTTGGGGTTATTAACAAGCATGAAATGGGTCATTTTCGACCCTTATTGTCCACAACACAGTTCCAACCTATTGAGGATAAAAATGTGGCTGATGGTACAACTTATGATATTGTTGCCCAGAATGATAGTATGAGAATGGAAAAGGGAATTTTTAAATGTGATTTCAAATGTGCTTTTATTACATAGTTAATGTTTTGTATAAGAATTGGGTTATTTTATCCAGTGACAGGGATATTAGAAATTGTGTAGGAGATAAACCAAACATTGTATACATATGGGTATGTGTTTGAAAACCAAAAAGGGCCCCCTTCTAGTATGATGAAGAAATGTGGTGTTTGTAATTATAGCACCTACATTTTGGAGGGTGCTTCCTTTAAGATTAACAACATGGAAATTAGACTACAGAAAAAATTATTTGTGTTACACAGAGAGAGTGGTGTACTGTGCCCTTTGTAACAACTGCCCACATTTCTACACAGGCAAAACTTAGAGGAAGTTTAAAAATCGGATATACGAGCATTTAAGGGACATTAAAATGAAAAAAAGACATGAATGCCTTAGCTAAACATTGTATGAATTGTGTTGGTGACAAATTTAAATTTACCATCTTAGAAGTACTTGATATAGATGTTGGGGGATCATGGACATTATTCTTGGAAAAATTGGAAGCTTTGTGGCAGATTTGTCTTAATGCGACACAATGGCCAGGATTAAATGATTTCTTTTCTATGTCTTGTTTTTTGAAACTCAAAGCACTTGAGAGATAATTTATATATTTTATGCTTTATCTTTTGTACATAATTTTATACACAATTTAATGTATGATGATATTTCTAGTTGTTTTTTTCAAGACATTTTAAGATTTGTTGGTGAGAAAATATGAGATTTGCATACACATTTTACATATATCCCAGTAGGTTGTATTTTTATAATAGTTGTTATTTATTAGTATTATTAATATTTTTGGCTGGGTTTATTATACCTTAACTTCTTCATTTGGATTCATCCTGGCAAGGCACTTTAGTTTTTTTTTTTCTAATTAGTAAGCTGCCTTTTAATTGTAGCATTGTTTCTATTGGTTGCATTGGGGGGAGTTATTTGAACTACTCTTATATATATGTATTCTTACAGCTTTGGATGTGTTTGTTTATCTGATGAAGTCTCTGAATTGTCAGTGACGAAAGTGCTTATCTACTGGGTTTATCTATTTTGTTTATTAATAAATTTTGTGGTTTTAAGAAGAGACTGCAACCTTCCATCTTCCTTATGACATTTCTTGTATTTGGGTTTGTGGTTTCATGATTTTTCAAGACCTAGTTTAAACAAGGTTTCATTGTGTTCCTTACATAGTTTACTAGGAAGTTACTGTATAGTGTAGATGCATGTGCTGAGAAAGTGGTGTCATGATAGTTATTGTTTCTTAAATGCATCTTTTTGTAAGTTGTTAGATTGTTTATGACTCCTGGCAGGTATGTATCCTTTAAACAATTTAAATAATTTTTTCATTGTAGGGGTTCTGCTCTGGAAGAGAGTCTTGGGTACCATCAATAGCAAGTGTTGCACGATATGAGTTTGGCTTTGAAGATCTAATCATTCTTCATGTTTTAAGCTGAAGCAATGCTTTGTTCTGTGATTTGCAGACAAATCTGGAGATACTATTATATGCACACTGAATTCTTGTTCAGAGGTAGTAGATGATTGGGCCAAACAATAGTTGTATTAAGATATTTTTGCTAGTATTAGTTTAGTTTGCGGGTGAAATGCTTGCTTAACATATACATTTTGCCAGATGTATTGTTGATTGGATAAATGATCAATGCTCAAAATATTGAGCCTCAAAGATCACCTGTGTCATGGCAGCTAGTCTTGGAGAAGAGTGAGAAGGTGAGTGGTGTTTTCCTCATTTTCTCTATCTTTGTGTATATATGTACATGGTTTACTATCAAAATTTCGAACCGTACTCCGTCAACTGTACTATCGTCGAACACGGAAGTTCAAAGATGGTAATATCGATGTCAAAAAAACAATCTAGGAACGGGTTTTAACATGGGTCGAGGTAGGGGAGATGTTTGTAGTTCAGAATAATACTGAACACCTACCTTGACCCATGTTAAAACCCGTTCCTAGATTGTTTTTTTTGACATCGATATTACCGTTTTCGAACTTCTGTGTTGGACGATAGTACAGTCGACGGAGTACGGTTTGAAATTTTGATAGTAAACCTATGTGTATATATATATATATATATATATATATATATATATATATATATGTGTGTGTGTGTGTGTGTGTGTATATAGTTGCAATTTGTAAGGGAGAATAGTCAAAATAGTGAACATTCTTTTTCTTTGATTTGCTGGCTGCTGGCTGCCGGCTGCCCTGAGTGAACGATCTTGGTACACTGGGATCTGGGAATTTGCCCTTTTTCTGCTATTGTAAAATCTCAGAGTTGGTATGTATAATTAGAAGGGGTTGTGAACTTGTGGGAGGTGCAGGGATGCTAATCCCTTGATTAAAATAGTGTTTTTTTTTTTCAAAATGTGCTGAGTCAGTCTTAAAAGATTAATCTTTTTTGTACTTTTTTTGAGCGTTCCCTGTTTCTTGAGGTAATAATACATATATTTGTATCTATATGTGTGTGTATACATATACCTATCTATCTGTCTATCTATATCTATGATTACCTTAGAGGTGTGTGGCCTGGCCTCATATTAGAGATGAGAGGGGCAAGCTTCTTTGCACAAAAAAAAAAAAAACATTTTTGTGTTTTGCAGCCTTGGAAGTATCACTGTATTGACTAGAGACCTTTTAAGATTTTAGATGGTTTGGGCTCAAATGATCATGTGCCAATTAGATGAGATGTATTTATTCACAGTGAACCCACTTTCAGTACTTGTATTCTTAAACCACCCAGATAAGTGTTTCATCTGAGGTGCTGACACTTGGTTACGTGTCATCATTTGTAGCCAACACATGTGCTGTATTGTTTTCAGTGATATTAATGATAGAATGACCAAGACAATATTGTGAAGCAATAAAGATGATGCAATAAAAAGCTTGGCTGATAGAACATTTTATACATTGTTCCATTGCATTGTTCTGCATGCCACTGTTAAAAATTATGATTAGATGCAGGCACAGAACTGATCCTTGTGGAATGCCTTGAACAACTGAACAGAGTTCTGAGATGTCTTGTCCCATTTAATTTGCTGAGTTCTGTTCGTTAGGTGACTGCAGTGACACTGCAGTGGCTGTTTTTTGTAGCAACAGAGTGTAATGCACTGTGATGAAGACATTTTTAAGTCTAATAAGAGAACATATATACTTTGACTCTAATCAATGTTTTTTCTACCATTTTCTTTTAGGATTATGTGAGTTTGTAATATGGTTTAAAATTACGTTGTTTCACAGAGCTGGTATGAGACAAAAGATAACTCTTCAGCTATTTCAGAAATGCATTCTCCAGAGTTTTGGCCAGAAGGCACAGCAGTGCTCTTGGTCAGTAGTTATTAATGTTGTCTAGTTAGCCACAGTGCACTGCTCTTAGAGATTACATCATTTCTGTCCCCACTGAGAAAACGTTTGGTTTCACACTGGATAGCCCCAGGCTGCTGTGAGGGAAAAGTTATTTTTGTGAGATAAATTTCTGCTTCAGATAACTTTATTTAATTTTCTCATAGATAATATGGTATACCTACCTTGTATTTTACAGTATTTTCCCTTTTGTTTGATTTCGTTAATTACATCTGTTATTCTCAATGGGGCTTTACCCCTTGAGCAGTGATACTTACCAGAATAAATGTTGTTATGCTATTGAAATCCTCCTTGAAGACAGACACTTGAAGTACTTAACTCAGTCTTGTTTTCCAGCAATTACGTTGATGAGTTATAGTATACCTCTGTTCTAGCAGGCTGGGCAAGCATCTGGTGCAGCAGTGTTAGTAAAAAGTGTAAATGTGGAAGAACATCTTTTCTAACAAGAAGTACAGCGGCATTTTGTTTTATGTTTTCATTTAAATTCTTTTTTTTATGTAAGCTGTTTAATAGCCCCATAGAATGCTTCAGATTCAATAAAATGATTACGTTAAATTATACCAATTAGAGTCTGTTATTAAAAGCATACCACATCTCTGAAGGCACAGTAAAATCAAAGCTGCCTGTACATGCAAACCGTAGGTGCACTGCATGCTTTCATCCCCTGGTCTACAATCAAAGCTGCCTACACATATATCATTGAGGGTGCACTGCAAACATTCATCATCTGCAGTGCAATCAGAACTGCCTGCAGATTTAAAACAGGAGGTGCACTGTACACATTCATCATCTGCAGTGCAGTTAAAGCTGTATACATGTAAAACTGTGGATACACTGCACACATTCATCATCTGCAGTACAGTCAAAGTTGCCTGCACATCTAAAACTGGAGGTGCACTGCACACATTCATCATCTACACTGCAGTTAAAGCTGTACACATGTAAAACTGTGGATACTACACACATTCATCATCTGCAGTGCAGTTAGAACTACCTGCAGATGTAAAACTGTAGGGGAACTGTACACATTCATCATCTGCAGTGCAGTCAAAGCTGCCTGCACATGTAAAACTGGAGGTGCACTGCACACATTGATCATTTGCCGTACAGTCAAAGCTGTCAGCACATGTAAAACTGCAGGTACACTGCACACATTCATCATCTGCAGTGTAGTTAAAGCTGTGCACATATAAAACTGTGAATACACTGCACACATTCACCATCTGTCATGCAGTCAAAGTTGTCTGCACATATAAAACTGAAGGTGCAGTGCACATACTGGTCCTCTGCAGTACAATCAATGCTGCCTGCGCATATAACACAATAGGTTTATCATCCTCAAAGCTGCCTGTTCATATAACAATATAGTTGCACTGCACACATTCATCCTTTGCAGTACAGTCAAAGCTGCCTTCACATGTAAAACTGTGCACAGAATACAGTGTTCCTCTCCTCTCCTCAGTCCCCACTCATCATGTTAACTGGTTAACACCTCAGAAGTCAACCAAATGTACAACATCAGCATGTCTCATACCCCTGCCTTGAAAGAATTGAGTTGGCAACCCACCCTTTGCTGGCTCCTTCTTCTTTTCATAGGCTAGTGGTTAAACTGTGTTTGGCCAGGCCATTTGAATGGCTTCATCAGTTTATACCCTGGATCTGACCACATAGATTGCGGATAGTGAAGTCACTGGCATGATATCCTGCCACTACAGTAGATAAGTAATGCAACGGGTTAGCATTGTTGTTTAACTGCATTTCATGCAAAAGCTACATTAACATGAGAGAGCATGAATCCAGATACTGATACAAGTCAGGATAACATACTGCAAACTGCTTGTCGTAAAGCTCCTACTCTGTATGTAAGTCAGTGAAATTCATTGAAATGTTGTAAATATGTTTATCTTCCCTTTAACAATTCCTTTACTTAGAAGCATGAAATCTGCACTTAATTAATTATTAGAGCTATGGTGTGGTAGATCACTGCAACCCTGCAAAAGATAAAATGTTTTTTTCAGAAAATGGATACATGGATGAGAGGATGTATGGTTGTCTGCTTATGTTGCAATTAAGTCTGGGTCATAAACAAGGACTAGTGTAAATACTTCTTAAGCCAGTTGGTTAGCAGTGTTTTATGTTACCTACAGTGACATAAGGAAAATTAGTCGTTGCTTGAAAGTAATAATATAATGAGCAGGATGTTCTTCAGGCCTTTTTTTTTTCAAGCATGTCAGCTGCATCTCATTAGGTTACTAAGGTAACTGATAAGAATGATTTGTAAATGTGCTCTCCTTGGGTGTAAATGAACTGGTCAGTTTTATTCGACCTTTAACCCTTACCAGTACCACATCCCATTCTTATCATTCTTTTCTGGTGTTGTGCTCACCATCTGATGTGGTGCTGTTGTTTTGTCATGTTCTTCATTATCATACCCCGCCCTACATTTGTTCTATGCTTTGTCTGCCTTCTCACACTTGCAGCTCAGTGTGTCGTTTCAAGACTCTTCGTTTACTGTAATATGGTGTTATGCGCCTTTTCTGCTGACCTACAATGACAACATACATCTCAACCTCTTAGAGGCAGAAATCTGGACGAAGCCATTAATAAAAGTGGGACAAAGGTCCAAAAATAGGGATAATTTTTAAATATTGCTTTCACAAACTTAGAAAGCTGATAGAATAACAGGTTTTGTATTAGTATGAATTTTCTGAAGGGTATGAAGTCTGTCATTTTTTAACTTCAGTCTTTAATGATTTGCTACTAATTTGCCAGATAACCACAATTTTATGAACAATGTTCCAAAACTATGAGACAAAAATCGGACATTCTGCGAAAATCTGTACAGTTGAGAGGTATGAATGACACTTATCAGTCCTACTCTGTCTGAGTTTGGCATGACCCCTTGCTCTTTGTTTCTTCACTGTATAACATATTACCTGGTCCAAACTTGTTTAGCATGCCAATATGTACACTAACTAGTTGTACAGTGCTTTCTTAATATAGTGCATCATATAATCAGGATTCACTTTTCTGTCTTCCCAGTGACAAACTACCACCCCAGCTGTGCAATTTTCCATCTAATACCAACCTTGATAAAGTGCATCATCACAGAAGAACTCTTACTCGGCTGCAGGAAACCATACCATTATGCAACAAGCACAGCCTAAGCTATACAAGGGTAGCTCAGGCTGTGCTATGGACAACTTCATATCCAACTGCCATCTTAAACTTAGTCTCCACAATCTTAGAAAATATGTGTGCTCACAGCACAATTTGTGTGCAAATAATACCCCCACTACATCCCAGCATGAATTCAGGCCGGGACACAACTTACATCTTCCATGTTACATAATATAGTTTGCAGTGAGAGCAGCCAAGGCAGTCCTGTAGGCGTTCCCCTCCTTTATCTATCTAATCATTAAGGTCTGACATGGGGTTAAATTAATGTGCTGGTTGTTAATAAAGCATAAGGGATATATTGGTGCATGAGGTCCTAGCTAAAGATTAACTCATAAATTGGCATAACTCTAGGAATACTATATTATTATTATTATTATTATTAGTCTTTGTATTTTGTTTCTATCTTTCAATACTATAAATTACTATTTTTTATAAATTTGAGACACTGATATAAAATAGTACCTATATTAGAAGTTGTATTGATTAACATGTCTAGATGACTGAATAGAGAATTTAAAACAGCACTGCATGTCCCTGAGGAAGGAACTTTTGATAAAGCTATTTTAGAAAATCTCATAATAAAAGTGCCCCTTCTAAGATAGAAACTTTATAGAACTTCATAACGGTAGTCACACAATTTCCAGTAATCGTTGACATAGAAAAATTTAGGTGGAAACCACCTCCCAAGAAAGGCTTCAAGGATGCATCAACCTCTGATCCATCCTCTGATAATGACACCACCCCCAGCAACAGCAAACATTCTAATACTCAGATTCATCCCTTTAGAGGGATACCTAATTGGCCAGCAGCCTTGAATGGTGATGCCGAACCTGCCATAGGAATAGTACATCCATGGGCTGAAGTAGATTTTCAAACTATTGTAGGTTTCCTCCCTATCATCTCAACACACAGAGCTAAATATGCTAAAATTCTAGGGGACACATGCAGTTGCAAATCCCTATTATTAAAGACTTGCAAGCAGTTTTAAAGCTTTACTCCTCCAGATATTTTTAGAAAAATGTGGGGAAAATTAGCTATAAGAGATAATATCCAAAATCACAAATGAAAAATGTCTAACAGTAAGAGAGAATTACTTGAAAGCACTCACTACAGCATATCCTCCAACTAAATGGGCAAGAATTAAGCAACTGTATAGAATGAGATTGAATCTACTGCTGCATATCTCCAGTGCATGACAGACGTTTTCAAAGTTTTTTCATGGCATCTAGAACCTATCGAAAGGGGAGCAGCCAGTGGCTGTCAGCAGCATTTGTAGATGGCTTATTGCCACCAGTACAAGAACAGATTAAGAAGGTTTGTCTAAATTGGTCCAGTCTAGGTATTCATGAAATTGTTAATCAAGCACAATATGTGGCAGACAATACAGGGAGAATAGAAAAAAATAAATAAAAATAATAAAAATAAATAAATAAATAAATAAATAAATAAACAGCAAAACTAACTTGTAGATGTTCACCTTCAGTAATTCAACACTCTTTCAGGAGGGTAGGGGTAGGGGAAGAGAAATCGTGAAGTTAGAGGTAGATTTAGATTCCTTTCACAGCAAGCCCCAAGACAATACCTGCAAAACTTTTATACCTCTGCTTTACCACAGACCCAGAGGGGCTGCCCATGTATTAGCCCATGTGGTCAGAGTCTACACTGGCATGAAGAGCGTCCTTTCCTTCAGCAAACTGACCCATCTTTTTAGTCTACAACTCTGCTAAAAATTCAGACATGGCAACAAGTAGAAAGACAACCTCCAACTTGAATTGTTTTCCACTTGGCAGCCAACAACGTGCAAGCGAGATCATTAGTACTGCTATGACCAGGAGACAGCTATTTCCTTCACCAATGAGTCAAGAAGACCCCTTTGTCAATGTTACAGTATGTAATCCCACTGTTCCCTTTCTTGTTGAAAGAGGAGTGACTTAAACTATGATTACCTCATCAAATGTGGACTACCGTGACAGTGAGGAAGGACTTATGAAACATGCAGAACCAGTTACATTTATTTTAAAACCTTGTGAGCACCTACCCATGGTGATTCAATATCCCTTATCAACTGAGACAGATAAGGGAATCAAATCTGTCACTTCTGCATTACTTCAGCAAGAAATAATTTTTCCGACTAGAAGCCCATGGAATGTACCTACTTTACCAGTTAAGAAACCAGGAAGTAACACTTACAGGTTTGTACAAGATGTAAGGACAGTTAATGCATAGTATTAGTGCTTAAGCAGCTACAATACCAAGTTCTACTTCGCCAGCAGCTACCACCTTTTCAGCAATATAAATCTGCTTTCTTCTCTGAGATTCCTGTGCATCTAGGTAACCAGTATTGTTTGCCTTTACATACAAAGGACAGCTATATGCAAGGACAAGATTAGCACAAGGATATGTAGAATTGCCTGCTGTTTTCCCCTAGAGAAATGAAAAAAGAAACAGATAAAATGTACTTTCTGTGTGGGTCTAACTTAATAGAATATATAGACTGTCTGCTCTTGACTTCCGATTCTTGTCCTAGCTGTGGACAAGTCACTATTTTTCTTTTAACAAAACTAGCAGCATTAGTATTTAAGGTTAATAAAGCAAAGTTTCAGTTGCAGAAATCACAAGTCCAATATTTAGGACATCTTATTTCAGAATGCCCTAGGCAAATCATACCTTCAGTATTAGTGCTATTCAAGCTTCAGCATGCCCTTCCAAGTTAAACCAGTTGTGGGCTCTTCTGGGATTGACAGGTTACTGCAGACAGTGGGCTTTTAATTTTTTATTTTTTTTTAATTATGCAGAGGTAATAAAGCCATTATTAGGATTACTAAAGAAAGACACTCCTGAGCCTTTGCCCTGACAGGAACATCATGACCAGAAAAATGTAACTTTCTAACCTCCTGCTCTTGAGTTGCCCGAGTATTCAAAGAGAAGAAACAAACATTAAGACTATGAGCACAATGTAGAAATGATGGTTTTGCAACTGTTACTTATTCCCGTACAAATGTTGATCCTGTAGCAGCCCTCCCTCCCCCACTGCCTAAGGGCCATGGCTGCAACAGAGCACATAACAGAAAAGGCAGCTGTCCTAACTCTTGGGCATAAGACTTTTTGGCAATTCCGCGTTCTGTAGAAGCCTTATTACTAAGAATAAAAATACAGTATTTATATGATACACATTTGTCTAAACATGAATTATCTTTGATTAATAACCCTTCTTTGGAGGTCATCAGATGTCCGCCTCTTAACCCTGCTTCTTTGACTGAAAATGTGTTTTCTGGATGGGTTGACGCTTGCCCTTGAGCTAGGAATGATGCAACTATTGTCACCAAGCAAGTTTTGCAGAAGTTAATACTGAGATTTGATATTACTTGTTGTATTCAATTAGACAAGGGGAAGCATTTTACAAGCCAGGTTGTACAACAAGTATGTAAAGTTTTAAAAGTAAAACATGCAATGTCATTGCCTGCACAGATCCCAAGCTTCAAGAGTTGTTAAAAAAAAATGAATCAGACTTTAAAAACTAGGCTTGCCAAATTGTGTGAAGAAACTGGTCTCAAATGGCAGGATGCATTGCCTCTAGTGTTATTTAGTATATGAGGTGCAGTTTGTAGTACTAGAAAATACTTCCCACCTGAAATTCTCATGGGAAGACCTATGAGAACGTCTGCAACACCATTGGCCAAAAATTTGGAGTTACAAAAAGCTGATGGATGTGTTTGCTTTTCCTTATTACAAGTGTCTTTTCTTTGCTCTGTAGCACATACATTCCAGAACTATAGATGTTCAACATCTGGCAAATCTAACCTCACACTATGATGTATCACCAGTCGAGCTGGTATTCATTGGAACATTTTCAAGAAAACACTGTCTAACCAAGTTGGAAAGGAGCCTTTCTGTTTTTTGCAACCACTGCCTCTATCTGGTGCGAAGGATCACCCATTTCTATTCATATGTCACACAAAAGAAGGCTCTTCCTAATGACAGATATTGATGAGATGTTGACGGCATCATTTCCTTTAATTAATGATGAGACCATCACATCCTGAACCTGAAGAAAAAATAGGGAAACCATGTATCCAGAAGTGAGGCCTAGTGATTCAGCAATGTCACTGTAGTGTGAAATAAGGTTTAGTGAATCTTCAGTGTTGACAACTTTATTATTAACAACACCGTCAGAAGTGAGGTTTAATGATTCAGCAGCATTATCTAAAATGTACAATGAATGGGAATTTGCCAAAGATCTGGGTAATGATTCAAATGTGCAAGCGTTACTTGTGGGACTGCATCCATTTCAGAGTTCAGGACAGAGTTTGTTTTGGAATAGATGCTATATGGACTACAAGAAGAAAGTTCATCATCCATGTCTGTAAATCTTTAGAACCTTTTCCATCCCGAGTCTGCCTGGCATTTGTAAGAACTTATTCTCCAGACTACTGTTTTGGTATTTATCATTTTGCTGCATTTCCCTCTTTCACCAGGAGCCGTTGAAATTATAAGTACTAAACAACATTTTATCAGAGATAAGCATTTAACTAAAATCAGAGATAGACATTTGGTTAAGACTGGCATCTTATTTTGAATATTTTCTCTGCTGCATTGTATACATTTACAAAGACTACTAATGTCACTAGCTGTTGAGTGTCTGCACTATACCAATTGCACATGATTGGGGTATTCCTTTGTTTCCAATACCAGCAACTGAGGCAGAAATTTGAGCAGCATTTTGTACAATCTTTTTAACCAGAAGTTGGAAAGCTAAATGTAATTCTTTATATAACGCTACCCCTTTTGGATTGGTTTCACTTCAATTGTCAGTGGCTGTAAAGGAACATACCTTCTAAATTAAAAATGGGACACTTTATGTCAAATGGAGCAACTGCACTATTACTCAAAAAATATATGATGTGGCTGGAGGGTTGGGCCTGGCTGGATTACATGAGTTTTATTATATTTGTGGAGATCAAGCTTACCTCTGGTTAGCAAGACTAGTTGAAATGCTGATACATACGCCCAGTTATACCAGCTGTTAAACATACAGAGACGTTACCTAGTGGGAAAATTCACAATGCTTGCTGAAAGAGGGAGGCAAAGGACATTACAAATCCAGTTAGAAAAACAGATGCTTTATAGGTTTACCATCAAAACATAGAAAAGACTGTACTTAAAGGACTAACACACATGAATCTGGGTTTGTGTTGTTATTTCAGGAGCAGGAATCCTGCTCACTTACAGGGCAGTAAAGTCAGTTTGGGAGTTGAGAAAATTGTTTCAGCTATTAGAAATATTCAGCAATGCTATGTTTGAATCAATAAATCAGATTACAATTGAAATGACTGTCATATACAATGTGTTCCTGCAGAACAGAATGGCATTTGATTTCACCCTTGTTTCTAAGAGGGGTCCATATTGGATAATTGAACTTTCAAAAGTTCAAGTATCATATGGTCGACACCATATGATTGAATTTTTGAAAGTTTGAATGTTTTAACGGAGATCTCCGTACAGCATGGAATGGGAAGATTTTCCTTTTCTGCACTGTAGTGCAATCTTGGAGTTGGTATATTTAAAGAGTGGGGGGTGTGGGGGCATAGCCCCCCTGCTTAAAACATTCAGGTAGGTTATTTGTGTAGTTTATTTTTTTTATTAGGTGTTCAAACTTTTAAAAGTTCAATCATATGGTGTTGGCCATATGACACTCGAACGTTTGAAAATTCAATTATCTAATATAGACCCTTTTTAAGGGTGGCGTATATGCACTCATCAAAATGGAGTGCTGCTTATTTATCTATGATAATGAGAATGCCATTCACAGCCATTTAGAAATTACACAGAAGTTTGCAGAGCCGTCTCATGCAAAAGAAGCCAACAGCTCTCAATGCTCATAATTTGTTTTCTAGGTGAGGAGGAAGTATTTTGAAATTTATGTTAATTGTAACATTGATTATCCTTTTAGATATAATTTTATTCATGTGCAAAATGTTAATCATAATGTCTTTCGAATCTAGGAAAAAGTATCAAATAATTAAAATGTGTATATTAATAAATAGAGTAGAAACATTGCCACTGAGCACAATTAGAGAAAATCAAAATGAAGAAGAGGACAGGGAGGAAAGTGTATCATGAAATTCAGGACAGATTTGTGATAATTTGTAACAGGGATTGAAATTAAAAAATATTCAAACTATCTTTTTATTCCACCTAATTATAAGCACATGTTTATTGCTCACAAAACCATTTTTGCTATGTGTCTGTCTAAGCATTGTGCATGTTAAGGACAGAAGGAAATAGCATGATGAATGCCTGATATGAAAAAGTGTCTACATATCTGAAAATCTGTGATCATTGTCCAGGTTGAAAAAAAAAAACAAAACACAAAAATATGACTTCAGTAATGTGATTGTGAAGGGAGAGTTTAATATATATATATATATATATATATATATATATATATATATATATATATATATACAGCAAAATGGGGGAAGGTTTCAAACACTGCACCCTTGAGACCAAACACAGAAGCATTAACCCACTATGTTAACTAATCAGTTAGCGTATTTAAGTTTTTTTTTTTTTACATAATAACAAGTATGCATCTCTGTTGTCTGGCATGATTCAACGATTGCAACAGGGCACCTGTTAGAGTCAACAGCAGGAGCATCTGGAAAATCAGGGACAGTTGAGAGTGATGGGAGTGTGTCTGTGTTGGGGGAGACTTTAGCAGTACAAACTGGGGAGGAACACTAGATGATGTCAGGAAGAATACTTTAACTGTTACTGGGACTCGATTAAAAAGTCAGTAGAGCAACAGTTCTAACATCACTTTGCATTGTCAATGCACTAAGAAGAATGAGAGAAATTCTAATATTTGATTTTATTGACTACTTGAAAGGAACTGTGATTTACTAGGGCAAGGTCAAAAACTTAAGAAGAAATATCAATGAAATTCTGATAACACATGGACAGGTAAAAGGTATGTGGTGTGTGTGTGTGTGTGTGTATGTGTGTGTGTGTGTGTGTGTGTGTGTGTGTGTGTGTAAAGTGAAAGGGGTAGGGGTTTGACTGTGCCACCATGATGCATGTGCCATCAGTGTTAACTACTGCAGGAAAGTACTGATTAGCACTACCAATGGATAGGGGTGATTCAGAGACATGTAAATTAGCCAACAATGAGGTCTTTCCACATTACGGCTTAATGTGCCTCAGAATTGGCAATTCCTGCATCATGTTAACAGCCCCCTTTAGCTGCAGCTCATACCACCAGCACTGTTTTTTTTCTGAATTCCTGAGAGTGTGTTGGTAAAAGACTTGTATTCAGTTAACAGAGGAACAGATATTTTTTCTGAACATATTGTAATCCATTTGATGTGGCACTCTCATTACTAGATTCCTGCACTTCTGGTAAGAGAAATACATTTAATTCAATAGTTAGTCAATGTCTTACAGGAAATATGGTGAAGAATGGATGACAGGGAACATTAAGGACTGAAATGGTTACTGAGTGTTTTAGTAGAAGTATAAAGATCTTTCTCAGAAACAGGTTTCTGTTACTGACTACAGTTACTATCATTGTCAGTAATCATTATTAAAAATATCATCAATTTTCACTGGCATTACAATGCTTATAATAATTTATTAAAGATAATAATCTTGAACAATTTATCTCACTAAGCAGTGTTTAGAAAAAAAAAATGAACAAGTCCCTGGCATTTTCTTTTTCAGTTTTTTGTAAATGCAGCGTATAATAATATCTGTGATTAGTTGTGTATTAAACATTGAAGGCGCATAGTCTTAGTAGTGTTGTTATAACCATTTAGAAAGTTCAGTAGGTAATATTAACAAATAACTTAGCATACTGTTGGAGTCTTAAGGATTTCAACAACTGGTCATATTCCAGTATTTCAATTATAATATTTAATTAATTATTTATTTCACATTTGTTAACCAGGTTAGTCCAACTGAGTTTGCAAACAAATCCATTTTCAGTGGAGACCCAAGGGGAAAAGCCCCAGCAAACATAAGTAAAAATAAAGTGACAATATACAAATATTAAATAACAATCCCAATACAAAATAATTGTAAAAAAGAAAATGTTGTTAACTATTTGTGATGCATTGATAGTAAGCAACCCACTTTCAGTGGAGACCCCAGGGGAAAAGAGCCCCAGCAAACATAAGCAAAGATAAACATACAGGACAAAAACTATTAAAAACAATGCTGCAAATACAAAAGTAATTATAAAGAGGAAAAACAAAAGAAAAAAATTATGAACATTAAGGGTTGCACTGATAGTAGTGGACTAAAATTTACTACATATGAGAGTAAAAACAAAAAGATAATCTTTGTTCAAAAGAAGGACAATGTATAGACATTGATAGGAACTGGGGGGAAAAGATAAATATATATGTGGAGAATGGGAGGGGGTATAGTAGTAGAGCTGAGGGTTTAGGAGGTTAGTTTAAGCAGAAGTTACTAACAGAGAAAGAAAGTTAGGAGATGCAACAGGTTATACAGTGGGAGAGACTAATATTACATTTGGTCAAGGCAACGGCATAATTTCAAGTTTAGTAGGTGGGATTTAAGCTGCATTTTAAGACAGGGAAAGGAAAGGTTGGATCTAATATGGAGAGGGAGTTTGTTCCAATTTAGTGAGACAGAGTGTTTGTAAAGTAGTTTGCCAATATTCGTTTTGTGTTTATAAACTGAGAGAAGATGCTGATCAGCACTCTGGAAAGACTGGGGGGGGGGGGCAGAGAGTAGGGAGTAATATGGGAGGTGAGAGCAGGGCAGGCAGAGGGGTTGTTGAGTATGGAAAAGGTAGTGTGGAGTTGCGATTGTAGGAGAAGGTGTGGAAATTCCAGTCACTGAAGTTTGTTTAGTGAGAGGCAGTGATGTGAAGAGAGTGGTTGGTTTAGAATAAATCTAGCAGTTTTGTTGTATGTTTGTTCCAGTTTCTGCACTGAGGTAGTTTGTATATTGTTAAGGATGGTGGACGCATATAGAAGACTGGGTAAGAGAAATGCCTGTGAAAGAGTGCGTTTAGTGGCAGCAGTGAGGAATTTTTTGTTCCGATAAAGTAGTCCAAGTTTTTGGTGTTTTTTTTTTTTTTTTATTGCCTGTTGTATGTGCAAGTCAAATTTTAGTTGGTCATCAGTTATTACCCCAAGGAGTTTGGTGTGTGAGGCAGGGGAGATAGTAGTGCCATCTAGGGAGGAAAGAGAAAAGTTGGATTTAAGGTGGGAGAGCGTCTGAGGTAGAATGAGGAGATGAGTTTTCTTAGGGTTAAGGATTAGTTGATTGTTTCTGAGCCATTTTTCAACAGAGATAAAGGAATTTTGAGTTAGTGTGTGTAGTTCAGAGGTAGTACTGGAGATAGAAAAGAGAGTAGAGTCATCTGCATATTGTATTACAGATGAGAGACTGCAAGGATGAATGTAGGTTGTTGGTAAAAATGTTGAAAAGGACCGGTCTGGAGCCTTGGGGTACTCCTGTTTGAACAGCAAGGAAGGATGAGAAAGCCTGCTGCCATCTAACAGCTTGTTTTCTGCCAGTAAGGTAGGATTGGAACCAGCCAAGAGTAGAAGGAGAGAGGTTTAGGTCTGAGAGTTTGTTAAGAAGGATGGGATGAGACAGTGTCAAAGGCTTTAGAGAGATCAAGGAATAGACAGGAGACAAGGAGGTTGTTGCCCCTAGCTTCTGCAACCTTTTGAGTAAAGGATAGTAAGGCAGTTGTGGTACTGTGTTTAGGGCGGAAACCATGTTGAGAAGGGGTGAGGAGATTTTCGTGAATGAGATAGGACAGTAGTTGAGTATGTATACATTTTTCAAAGATCTTAGAGTGCGGTGAGAGAATAGCAATTGGTCTATAGTTAGAGGGTTCAATAGAGCTGCCACCTTTGTGCAGAGGAGTGGTATAGAAGGATTTCCATATTTCTGGTATGGTAGATTCCTGAATGGAGTGGTTGAATAAGATAGATACAGGATATGCAATAGAGTCAGCAGCAATTTTCAGAAATTGATGGGGGAGTTTATCAGTGGATGGAGAGCATAGTTTTAGTTTAAGAAGCAGGGATTTGATATATTCAGTAGAAACAGGTCACAAGGTAAAAGGCTGTGAGACAGAGGAGCATAGAGGTTTAGGGGGAGGTGAGGGTGACACAGAAGAGTTGGGATGAGAAGAGTTACCAGAGGGTAGGAGTTTAGAGATGCTGTCTATGAAGCGTTTGTTGAGTAAGTCTGCAGTTTCAGAGAGAGAGTGATAGGGGAAAGGGTTAGGGATGGTAGGAGAACCAGTGTGGAGCAGGGGAGTTGCTAGTACTCCAGAATTTTTTGGGGTCATTTGGGAGAGAACTATTGGTGTTTATCCAAAATAATAACATTTTTACACAATTTCTGAGTTGCTTATAACCTTGGAGAACGGTGGGAGTTTTAGTGGTTTGCCATTTTTTCCATAGAGCATCTCTTTCATGCATCAAAGCATGAGTAGCTTTGGAGAGCCAGGGTACAAAATTAGATTTGGTTCTGATTTTGTGAGTTGGGGCAAGAGAGTTTAGTTCATCAAGGAAAATGTGGTTGAATTTAGTAGCAGCATCATTAAGCGGTAGAGTTTTTAGGAAAGACCAGTTGATGGCAGAGAGTCTATAGTTAAAAGTTTCAGGGGAAAAGATAATAATTATAATAATGGTGAATAACTTGTTAAATCACTGTGGGTACCCATTCTGGTTCAGTATGCAGATATCTCTACTATTCTTGGTGAAGCCCCCCTGCCCACCTTCATAAATGGTGCTGACTCTAATCCTGCCCATTCCACAACACTAACCTTGCACCTTACCTTAATAAAAAAAAAAAAAAATTCCCAAAACACTGCCGCTATTCAGACAGATTTGAAAAGAATAGGATCATAGGGTCATAGAAGGTTACTAGGCTATCGACCCAGAGGTCATTTCAAGCCTAGCCATTTCATCCCAATGTAATACGATTACTACTCTAGTGAATACCCAGGATTGTATTTATTAATGACTGCGTATGTCCAGGAGGATTGTGGGCAATTTCCCCAGTAAGAATTTACAGTGCCTCATGCACTCGTCCAGGTTCCTTTTGAACAATGTCATAGAAGTGTTCTGCTTCACATGAATTGGCAGACTGTTCCAAAGATGTGGCAGTCACTAGTAGACAAATATGTCCCTCCAGCATGTCCTATTCAAGTTGCAGGCCATATTTAGGTCCCTGGAACAGGTAGCTCTAGTTCCGTTTGATTTATGGTTGTGCAGCAAATTCATTAGGTTTGGGTTGGAGTTTGCTCTGTAAGCCAGGCATTAGTCTCATCTAAGAAGTCTGTACAATACGGAGTATAGTGACAGGGACTTTAGTCAGTCTGTGTAAGGCAGGTGCTGGAGTCCCTTGATCTTCTTAATTAAAACCTCTAAGGTCTTTTCAATTGCTGCAGGTGCTTTGTACGATACATGCTGAAAGGGGCATTATACTCAATTATATGTCTGATTAGAGATGAGTATAGAGGGGTTATAGCCTCCTTTGCTCTAGAGGTGATGCCTTTCCTAATCAAGTGTGCTCCATAGAAAGCTTTCCTTACTACAGTAGACACATGGTGGCCAAGGTCGCAGTCTACTTGTGATCGCAGATCTCTTACCACTTCATAGGTACATAGGGTATTGTTGTTAATTTGATAGCGCAAAGGGACATTGATTTTATCAAAAGGAATGATGATGCATTTCTTTGTGTTCAGCTTGAGACCATGACTAAGACACCAGTTGCTGAGCTGCATAAGACCCTCCTGAAGTATACTGATATCATTGGGGGATTCAATAATTGCACCCAGTTTGCAGTCGTCCACAAACATGGTCACAGTCCTTTAGTTTTGGCCTGAACATCTGAGAAGTATATACCAAATAGTAGGGGACCCAGCACTGACACTTGTGGCACCCTGCTGGTGACAGGTTTGCTGGATGATATGTAGTCACCCACTTTGATAGTGTGTGACCGGTTTGTGAGCCAGTTGGCAACCCATCTTACAACAAAGGGGTTTACATTCAGTTTTCTAAGTTTATCAGTAATGCCTGAGTGTGGAATTGTGTCAAAGGCCTTCGCCAAGTCAAGGTCACATTTTTGAAGAAATTCATCAGGTTTAACAGACAGGTTCTGCCCTTGATGAAGCTGAATTGGGTCGGATCCAGGGTATGGAGGTCACCTGTGTCTTTATTTATGAGTTCCAGGGTGATACGTTCCATGACTTTACAGATGAGGCTGGTCAGACTTATGGGTCTATAATTCCCTCAATCTGTTGCTAAGCCAGCTTTGTGGAGGGGAATAACTGTTGCTGTTCTCCATTCTGCAGGAACAAAGTCAGTGGTTAGGCTGTGATTGAACAGGAGACTTAATGGTGAGGCTAGTTCATGTTTTAGTTTGTTTAGAAGACAGCCTGAGATGCCAGTTGGTCCCATAAAGGCTGTGTCTTTTGCCTTAAACAAGGCTTTAATGATCTGTTCTTCAGATCTGTAGGGGGGGGGGGCTGTGAGCAAGGTTTGTGATAAGTTTGGAGGAGATGAGGGAGTCAAATTTTCACCAAATCTGTCCACTAGTAGGTTTGCTATCTCTGCAGGATCAGTGCATGTGATACCACTAGTCACTACTCCGGCACATTCTTGGGTCCTACCCTTTAAGCTACTTACGTAGCTGTAAAAGGCCTTATGATTATCCCTGGTTGTGATTGCTAAATTTTTCTAAAAGCTACCCTTGGAGGATTTGACATGTTGTCTTTTTTGCCTGTTGAGGATGAGGAGGGTCCTTTTCCATTTTTGGGACAATGCCTTAGTTTTCTTAGACAGCAACTTTTTGCATTTGTTGTAAAGTTTGTATACTGGATGTCCACCAGGGCGTTTTTTTTTTTTTTACTTGGGGCTCTGGTTTTCATTCTTTCTGGAACAGCTGAGTCTATATACTTATACAAGTGATTGTACAGGGCTTTAGTGTAAGCTTTGGTGTAGTTACCACTTCCAGCTGGGGGTGGGGCTTGCAATGCATTTATACCTTCCCCTAGGAGGGTATAGCTTGCTTTGGTGAAGTTTTTAGTCTGACTTCCCCTTTTATGAGTTCTGTTGTTAGTGCCAGTTTGAAGGCAACTAATTTGTGGTCAGATTTAACTAATGAGGGTCCAACAGTTGCTGTGGTGCATTTGTTTGATCTGGTAATTGTGCGCCTCTTGTTGGGGCTTGAACAATTTGTTCCAGGGCATTTGAGTTAACAAAGTCAAGGAACTTTTCGTGCTAGTGATTAAGGGCTAGAGTAGATTTCCCAGTTGATAGTGGGATAATTAAAATCCCCTATGACCAGAGATATTTACGGTGTACGATATTGTGTACTTTTGAACTTCTTAATGGCCAGCACTGATGGTTACTGATGTAGAACCTTCTACTTTTAAACTAACTTTCACAAATTTCTTGTATAGATTTGTACTTCATTCTTACAGCTTTTATTCTTAGGCCTCCACTGCAAATGGGCTTTGCACATATGAATCTTCCAGGCCCATAGAACCAAGTAAACAAAATAAATGAACAATCAGGACAAACTTTTTTTTTTTTTTGTCATCAGAACACTTTAGGATCAGTGCTGCTCCCAGGTCAAGAAATTTAAATAATAGTTCACCTCAGCTGTTAGTTGCCTTACTTAATGATACTAATTACCTATTCAACTGTTTGAATGTGAATCAACCTAATATTGAGTTCTACAACATTCAGCTAATGAGGCAAAGCTGTCTTGGGTAAACTTTTCCTTCACTGTTGTCTTTTTCCTGCCATGTTCTCATGTTTCTTAAGTCAAACATCTGCATCTTGTCCATGGAGTTTCAGACTAATATACCATTTTGCAGTATACCAAAAAAAAATTACTGAAGCCTTTCTATACCTTGACTGATAGGAGCGTAATAAGTTACTAAAATTGCTATCTTTTTTGAGTAATTCCATGTTAGGAACAGATCAGAGAGTGTTATGTTCTGCTTAGAAATAATGTGATTGGCCTCTGCAGTATTTCTTTTACAGCAAGGTTGAAATTTGATAGCCCATAATTGTCTTCCTTCATCTAGTCTCACAGCTGGCAAAAATCACCATAGGATTATAGGATTGTAGGAAGTTACTAGGCTAATGACCGTAGGGCTCTTACAAGCCTAGCCAAGTTCTACCCTTATTTCCACACTCTGGGGAAGTAAAGGGACACGGGAAATCCCTGGGGTGAATTTATGGTTACCCATCCAATCATCCAGATTGTGTTTGAAGTGGGCCAATAAGGTGGTCTGTTCCAAAGGTGCGGTAACCTCTGGGAGACAAATCTGTCCCTCCAGCAAGTTCTATTAATGTCACATACCAGGTTAAGGTCTTTACAGTGAGTAACTCGTGTACCATGTGACTTGTGGATATGCAGCATTTCCAGTAAAGCAGGGTCAGCGATTGCCTTATATGTGAGGCACACATCACCTCTCTATGAAACAGAATAAAGTAACAGTGATTTCAGACGATCCCCATAGGACAGATGCTGAAGAGCTTGAATTTTCCTTGTGAGGAACCTTTGTGGTCTTTCCAATTGCTGCAGGTGCTTGGAAAGGTATATACCGAAAGGGGTGCTGTACTTAATTATTGGCCTGATGAGAAAAAGAGTACAGTTAGGTTATAACTTTTTTTTTTAGCTTACTTTTAGTCATTAGGACAATGAGAACAGTTACATTTTTTCTGAGTTAAATTGGTTGAGAGAATATTTTCCAGTGTTTTAATAAAAGCTTTTGTAGTTTTTGCCATGCCCTGAAAGATAGTGTGATACATTAATTCATTTATAACTTAAGATTCAGTTATAAATAACCTATCCTTAGATATTGTGTTATTCATTCAGACACTGTTATGATACTGAATAAACTGGTCATTTACAAGTACCACTTCATTTTGCAGAGGATGGAATTACATATACTTAATGGATTCTGCAGATCTTAACTTTCCTTTGAAATCCTGATCTACCTATATATATTGCATGCCACAGTATATATTTTAACAACAGAAAAGAATACCTGCTAATTTACTACTCTGAAAAACTTAGCTATTTGATGAATTCATATTGAACTACACTGGTACTGTTACAAATAATTGTGGCATCATACACTATATTGTTTTCATGGTGGCTTATCTTAAAAATTAGGCATCAGGAGTTGAAACTCCGAAAGTTTTTTTTAGTTGTTAGGCACAACTTATCTCTTTGCAACTCCATATAGACTATGTTGTTTAATTCAGGGTTCATGTGCAAAAAGAGCGGCATAGTATCAGACTTACTTGAGGATGTCTGGTGCTCATAGCCCTGACTTGATGAGGTCACCATACCTCATTTTACAGCTTCCATTCTAAGAGGTCTCTAAGTGACTGAAAGTCATGGACAATGTGGTGCTGGTGATGGGGGTAGTCATATGTCACAAGTCATGACTTGGATTGTGCCAGGTTATCTCTGGTTGTACCAGCTCCACTGGATTTGACTTTGCATTATTACTGAAGTGTAAATTTTAATGTGTGTTCCAATCAGCTGGCTATGTTGGACCTTTTCTCCATAATTTCATAGACTTAATCAATGACATCTTCCAAGATCTTGGGTGATTTTGGCCACCAATGAGTCTGTCAGCCTCCCTTTCTCTCTCTCTCTCTGGAATTTTGATGGAACTAAGATTTATTCACATAGCTACATTTGGCACTTGTTCTCACAGGCATTCATTGGACATGATCTTTCAAACTGCAATGATTTCCTTGGGCCTTATGGTAATATCCATCTTCTGAGCAGACTGTTTGCTTGTTCATTTCAGTCTGGAGTTCCTTCTGTTTTTTTTCTACCTGCTATTAACTTAGACTATTTTACACATGTGAAGAGTATCTCTGTTTGCACTTTAATGCCTTTGATAGATCATCTCTTAACTTGGATCAGTGTAGAGGACTCACGTTCTCTAATGGAGGTACAATAGCACTACTAACATTCTAGATTTGGTCAATGTTTCAAGTGTTTAACAACATGGGCTTGTTTCTTCTTTCTCCTTTATAAGTTAAAAAGCATAGAACTGAATCTCGTTACCTTTATGAAATGAAGATTTTTTTAGGTTCATTGGACTTGTACTGGGTATGTCTGTGTCTAATGTATTTTATTAGATGTTTGCATTGCCTTATAAAAAAATAGACAAAAGAATAACATACAGATATTGGCATTCTGCATCTTATTTCAATAATCTGGTTCATTATCATGTTCTGGTGTTAGCATAGATTTCTTGATTTTTTTTATAATTTCTGTTCTGACTATAGTATCCTGGAACATGCTATTTTATCCTTCTAGTTACCAGCATTTCAATCACACAGATGTCACTTAAAAGGTTTTTCCTTGCAGGAAAGGTAAGTGAAAGATAATATTTTTATGGTGGGGATGCTTCTGTTAATACATGCTTAACAGTCATTAACTTTGAAGATATTTTAGTATATTTAAAAGAAAAAGAAAGAGAAATTAAGTGTTTTGTTTTTGGATGAGTTTGTTGTGTACAAGAATGAGGAACTTCAGTTTTCAGAGTGACTATATTGGCAGGGTTGAGGGATGATGCAACAGTCAGTGGTTTGTTTACACAAGCTTTTTCACTTCATACCTAAATATTATTCTCACAGATTTGCTTGCAGTTATTTTTTTTAAACTAATAAAGAGAACTATTAACAAAACAGACATAACTAATTCCAATTCTGAAAGAGCTTTTTCCCATGAAAAGATGTTGTTCATTTCATTATTTTATATGCATAAATCAGAAATAACTACCATTTAACAATAGGAGCTTTTTTGATACTTATGGAATTGTCATGATTCTATTTTTGCAGCTCTCTGATCAGCAAGTTTACTATGAAAGAAAAGTGGGACCAAGACATTTTTACAACAATTGAGCAATTTGAGATGGGAGAGACAGAGCCAGATCCAGAACTAGGCGACCTAGGCAGTTGCCTAGGGCCCACTGGCTGGGAGACTGCCACAACATTTACATTTTAATAAAAAAAATCCCATTAAGGGATTAAGAATGCCCTCTGTATCCCTCCATACGTTGATGCACACCTGCTGTTGCTTTGATAAATTGCATTAAGGGTATTCGCTCTTCTTTAAGACCACCGTCTGTGTCTCTGCGTACATCCACACACATCAGCTATTGCTTCTTTTCCATGTCCATGCACATAATTTAAACACAAATATTTCCTGGCTCTTATTTCTTCTGGGCAAGTATGCCTGCTTCACTTCTGCCTCATGGAAATAGACAAGCGATAGAAGGTTTTTTCTGCCCCACGAAAGGTAAGTTAGTTGTGTGGGCGTGAGTATGAAACGCCCTAGTTAGAGATAGCAGTTTAGACAATTTGGTCAAGTTCAAACCCTGCACCTTAGTTACAGCAAACAAGAGCCTGAATCCTCTACACTAACTACCAGAGCACTCAAAAATGCATTTTCAAGGAACTGTGGGCTTCTGTGAATTTTCAAGGAATTGTGATCTTCAAGGGAAGAGAAGTTTATTGCTGCTTATGCTAAGTCTGTTTTTAATGGGCAACTGCTTTGTTTTGTTTAGTAAATGGTCATCACTGCTTGTGCTATAGACTTTGAAAACATTGTTGGTAGCATACTTGGTTTTGATGCAGAAGGCTGTGGGTGCTACTCTCATAGCATGTAGATGGATTGCTGATACTATATTTTACTTTAAGGGGGATATTCTTGAGTAACTATGAACCTGTTGTTGGTTTGCCATCCATCCCTATTGCAGTATTACCAGCCTACCATTTTTTTATATGGACTTTGGATGAGATGACTATTTACTGTGAACCTGTTGTCAGTTTGCCATCCATTCCCAATTGCAATATTACCCACTTACCATTTTTTTAATGTAACCTAGGCAATTTTTTTTTCTTCAAGAGCAGCAGGCACTGAATTTGTAGATGAAACACTGAAGTATACATTTGTTTCCTAGCAGCAACCTCTTCATTAATTACAAATCTCTTTAATGTGGAATTATTTAGATGTGTTTTACTTCTGCAGAGATTGTGCATATTAATTGTTAGTGAGTGGCCTTTTATGGCTGAAACATTCTGAAATGGGCAGTTTTGGTACTATTTCTTAATATATTTTGTTTCATTGCTTACTGGGAAAATGTGCTGTATTATACTTGGAATATAATTTAATACAGTCAGGAAGGTGAATCAAAGAACACATGCCTGGTTCTAAAATGTGTGCAAGGGGTCTGTGGTTTGAAAATAGCCCAAAGGTAAACTTTATCTGCCACTGGCCAGATGCATTTTCTTTGAATGTGGGTTTTAATGCCATTTCAATGAATGTGTGTTTCAAGGTCAGAGTTTACTGTTAATGCTAAGCCTGTTTTCGTTTTGAGGCTGTATTGTTTCGTTTACCAAATATATATCAGTGTTTGTGCTATAAAATTTGAAATAAAAGTTTTAAATTAAATCCAAATATCTGTAATCACTGTAGATGTAAAGAAAAAAAAAATATGTGCATTACGTGCACTAAAAAATCTGGACAGTTTTTATGGTAACTGGGGAAAAAAAGCCAAGTAATGGGGCACTGGAATGGCCTTGGTGGGGCTTGAGGGCTGCTGCGTGGGGGAAGCTGCTGTGTGTAGGGGGACCCTGCTTAGGGCCCCATTTGATCATGACGCAGCTCGAGGGAGAGATCCATGTTACTGTTGCTAATTGTTAAAGTACATAAAGAGAACCAAATGTTATTTTCCAAAATTCAAAGATTCCTGATTTTCAAGTTTGTGTAGTCAAAAAGTAATATTATATAACCATTAATGTAAAGGTACTTTATAGATGTATATACAGTATATACAATAGCAACTAAAACTATGTACATACAGTTCATCTTGTAGCTATACTAGCCGAATAAATTTCAGATACTTTGAACTACACCCACCATGCCATACACCCACACAGGAAATGCTGGAAGAATCCCACAGAGCTCTGCTTCCTTAACCCCTGCAGATCAGCATTTGTCTTTTTGTAGGATATGGTCTCAATTTGCTTACAAAAGTGTGCCTCTTTCACTGCTTCAGTAGGAATAGCATGTTGTAGGATCCTACTGGTCACCACTTTCGGGCACTGAAAAGATCTGATGCATAAACTATGGACTCAGAAGTAGGCCTGCCATGCTCCCAGCTTATGGTGACAGGGCATGGAAAAGGCTGCATATTGTTTGCAGACTAGCAAATATGTGAAGATTTCATTGGTTCATTTCTGGTTTTAAACATCTTTATTTTTGGAGTGAAACCTAACCAGAGCAGCAGAGCTGTAGCAACCTAAAATACTTAATCATTCATGCAAGACATGCAACCATTTTATGGTCAGCTGCTGTGGCAGAGTTTTTCTAAGGCAGAATGAGTTTGACAAGCCATGTACAAAGTATAGTTTAAATTATGAAAAATGAAGAGACTGAGTGTTACAGATCAGAAGACCTGAAAAAAATGTCTTGTTCTCTAAGGAAACTTTCATACTGCAAACCCTCCTGAATGAGTTGTTTTGATTCTACACCTTCCCATAATCACAGAGCATCACAGAAATATTAAAAAGTTCTGTTTAGGTAAAAACACCTGATACTTGACCAAATCCACCACACTGAAGTTACTCTCCAACTTTGAAAGGTACAGTTCCTCACATTTAACAAGAAGCATTTGAAATTTCAAATAAACTTCATTAGTAATCCCAGAATGTTCTTAATATATGGAAAACTTTAAGGAAAATGGAGGTAGAATAAGAGATGAACAGTGTGGCAACATAATATTATTATAACCACTGGCAACCTGGTGAGGAAAGCTTATTTACTGTTAAGCAATTTCCTGTAGTCCAGAGCTTCATTTCCTTAGCCTTCATTTGCCTACTTTGACATTGTCATTATCATCATCATCATCAACCTTCTTTTCCCATTTTCTAAATGGGCTCAGGATGTTGCATGAATTACAGTCACCTCTCTAAATTTAGTGCTACTCTCCAATATTATTTAGCTGTCACACAATGCCCCCGGTCTGTCACCTCTCTAAATTTAGTGCTACTCTCCAATATTATTTAGTTGTCACACAATGCCCCCGGTCTGTCACCTCTCTAAAGTTAGTGCTACTTTCCAATATTATTTAGCTTTCACACAATGCCCCCGGTCTGTCACCTTCCTAAATTTAGTGCTACTCTCCAATATTATTTAGCTTTCACACAATGCCCCCAGTCAGTCACCTCTCTAAATTTAGTGCTACTCTCCAATATTATTTAGCTGTCACACAATGCCCCCGGTCTGTCACCTCTCTAAATTTAGTGCTACTCTCCAATATTATTTAGCTTTCGCACAATGCCCCTGGTCAGTCACCTCTCTAAATTTAGTGCTACTCTCCAATATTATTTAGCTTTCACACAGTGCCCCCGATCTTCTCTCATACAATCCAACCATTTCTTCGCTGGGTGACCTAATTTTATCTTACCTACTTCCTGGGTAGCATACAGTAGTACTGGTCATACTGCTGTTTTGCACACCTTACTTTCTTCTCTCATACACTATCACTGACACTTTGTGCCACTTGACTTCAGTTCCCCTCTGGTACTAGTTCAGACCTCTTCATTCAGAAATACCTTCTCCACAACCACCTCTCCCAGATGCTTGAAGTTGTTAACCTGTTCCACTATTTTTTATTCTACTTAAACTTTCAGCTTCTTCTGATTTCCCCCATTTGCTGCCATAACAACTGACTTGTTTATATTCAGATTCATCCCAGGTACCTTCAGTTTTGCCAGCTATGTGACTCTGAGAAAGTTGGTTAATCAGACAGTGTCCCTGAGTCTCTCCTGTAAAGGAAAATAGTGACTAGTAGGCTTATCCTGTTTACTAAATAAATAAACTAAAATTTAAAAAATAAATAAAATAAAAATGCATTGATAAAAGTGTTGTCTCTCTTAATAGAGTGAGTTATAAGTTGCATTTTTTTGACTCGTACAATGGTATAATGCATTATGCAATTGACACATTCTCTGTGCATAACTCTATATGGTTTCATACCCCTCTATAACAATAAGTCTTATTTCTGCTTACAAATAAGTAACATCTTAACTCTGCTACTAACTCTTGCATAAAGGCTGCAATGTCTTAGCTGCTGTGAAGGGTTTCTAGTCCAAGGACTGCTAGGCATTCCATTAACCCTTCCCAGTTGGTCATCACAAAACAGGAGACCTTGGCCACAACTAAATTAAGTTTTCAAGTTGCTCCATCAGGACTAATAGACATAGGCATTTGGAGCTAGAAAAACAAGTGTGCTGAATGGTTTACTATCAAAATAGTGAACATACTTACCGTGATTATCAGAAGGTCGAACTTAGAGCTGCAAAGAGGCAAAACTGCTAACACAAATCCTGTTGACCCTGAAACATCGAGATGTAGTTTGTGTTTGCAGTTTTGAGCATCAGTGTTATGAAGTGGATTGCACTACAGTCGGGATTGGGAAAATTACCCTTTTCCTCACTGTAGTGCAATCTTGGAGTTAGAATCTATAAGTAGCAGGGGTTATGGGATGCAGAGGTCTTGCCTCCTGCAAAATAGTAGAAATATGTATGGATGATAGTTGATGTATATTGTGGATGGTGAGTGGTTCAGTCACTATCGAATAATGATTATTTCCTACCGAACTAATTGACATTCTGAGCAGTCGGCTGGATGACTTTTCATTTTTCCAGTATGGGGATGTGCACAGTCGTGGTAAGTGATTTCACTATTTTGATAGTAAACTATGCTAAACATATATGAATCAACAAAATCCACAACCAGTAATAAGGTCCAGGAATGAAAAATGCAGGTCAACTGAAGTTTCAGTACTTTAATAAAACACAACAGGATTGAACGCTTTCATATAAAAATACTTCATCAGAATCAAATGCATAAGCACAAACACCATCTTTAAATACCCCTCCCTATAGTCACATGATTCATGCATCATAGGTAACTGCTTAAAGAAAAAAACACTTTAAAAAAATGACAAATATTTCCTGCCTAAAACATTTTTAAAAGACTGTTTTTAAATTTACACACCACACAATAATGACACAAAATGAAATTTCACAAACCTACATATAATTATTAGCTTCTGCTAAAGAATTATTGTTAGACAATGCCTGATTAACACACACATGAATTAATGTAGCTAAACAATATAAAATTTAAGTTTTAAGACACTAGCTATTGACACCCCTTCGTTATGACTTGGAGGGTTGGTTGCATTTAATTTATGTACATTTATGTAGCTTTATTCATGTAGCTATATTTATACATTTATATATTTATATTTATGTTGTTATATTTATGTATACAACTACATTTCAGCAGTTATATTTATGTATACACTTTTGCAGCTATGTATGTATTTCATTCATTCAATCATTCACTTTTTATCATTATTTTTTATTAATTCATCTACATGTGTTCACACCCGGGTAGGGTTCACTGAGGTGCACATTTTTGTTCTAGTATTTCAATCAACACTTTTTACTTAAAGAAGCATTTTATTTTATTTTATTTTAACCCAAGTTTTTTTTTTTTTTAAAGTTTTTTAAAGCATTTATTAAAATTAAAATTTTTGGCTCCAAAATGACTTTAAAAGGGTCAATCAATTGTTAATCAACGGTTCTGATGAAGTCTGATCGTAGTCAGATGAAAGCGCTTAACCTGACGGTTTTCTGGAGTGTATTTTCTTTGGTAATAAACTCAATTTTAACTGTTGCATCCTGACAATTATTTCTGTGGATCGTGTCTGTGGTGGTTTTGCCCTGTTCAAGCTGTGGATCTGTGTTATTGGCCATTTACTTTTGCATTTAATCTGGACTGCCAACGCAGTTCCTTTTCTTCCAGCTAATTGTCATCTGGTTTAAAACCAGGGTATCACCTTCCAAGATGTCATTGCAATAATTACAAAAGCCACATTTATAGGTACCAGCCATTTTATCACTATGCTCATATTCAGGGGAAAAAAAGTTGCCAGTTTTTGGTCAATATTCCCGTAATCTGTGATGCTTCATTACAAAACTCTGTAACAAAAGCTTTTTGCATATTAAGTCCATCAGTATGTCTCCTCATTCCGAGGGGAATATGAAGACATTTTCAGGAAAGTGGATCGTGATCAGACCCCATTTTACTGGGGGAGACCTGGGGGAACATAGATGTTAATTTGCAATGAGTCACACAACTCTCTTAAAATTCAGCACATAATCTGTCTTGAATGTTCAAACATTGTGGTCAGAAGCCTGTTAATGGATGAAATTAATGTTTTAAAATATCTTAGTTGACTATTAATCATTGAGAAAATGCAAATCCTGTTTTTTTTTTGCTATAAAAAAACTCCAGTATTTGCCAAGCCCTGGTATTTGACAAATTTTGAGGAAACCATACAATTTTTGAAACACATTTCTCAAATTTGTCTGATATGAGCAAATGAGTTTCACAAAAAAAAATTATTCCCAAATCTAATAGGATGTATGTAACTAGTAGTTGAAGTTGGCAATTTGTATTTGGTTTCATAGCCACAGAACCACTGTGCTATACAGCCTCATGTTTTACTTCTCATAAGACTACTTTAGGAGACAGCAAAATGGTGCCATATTGAAATTATACAATATTTAGCACCATGTACTAGAATCAATGAATTAGTATAAATGCATTTTCTGTGGAAAAAGGGATATGTATTTTTTTTCCTGCTAACTCATGATAGCAGTACATCTTTTATTTATAATTTTTGAACCCATTTATTTGATGGTACACAAATAATATACAATCCACATACATGTACTATTTTAACAGTACTGTTATTAACATCCTTGATTCAGTTGCCCCAGTAAAAAAAAAATTAGAGCTAAGCAACACTATGCTCCTTGGCTGGCTCCCTATTAAAATTGCGAAGGTTCACTTACCCGAATATGGAAACGTCGACACGTATACATTGAACCGCGAAAACACCGATTGTCCTGAAGCACGAAATCCGAAATGTCGAATAGTCATGGTTGGCCCTTCTGCGGTATAGCTCTGTAAGGTAAGTGTGAGATAGTTACGGACCTTAGGGTTAGGGTACGGGTTAAGCTAAGTGCATAGATAGTAATGTATGTAAGGTTTAGTGTAGGGTTAGAAGTAGGGTTTTGGTTAGTGTATGTATGTGGTTTATTTATTTTGTTTGGGTAGGTAGTATGTAGTGCATGGTGGGGTTGGACACTATGACATTTTGAGTTTTTGAATTTCGTGGTTTAGGGCATTTGGTGTATTCGCTGTTCGGGTAATATATGTCGATGATTACGTATTCGCTGCGTAGGACTTTTGCAGTTGTAATATAGACCCTCCTTGGCTTACCAAGTCCACTAGCGCTCTATTAAAAACCAGAGATAAGGCTTGGAAAACCTGGAAGAAAGATAACATTAGTCTGTCCAAACAAAACTATCAACACCTTAGGAATCAGGTCAAAAAGCAAACAAAGTTCGATAAACAGAACTACTTTCTAGATATACAAAACAAACACTCCAAAAACCCCCAAAAGTTCTGGCATGCAATAAACTTCCTACTAAAACTTGGTAAAACCTATATACCAGCTCCCACCTCCACCTCTACAAATACAGATAGTGGTTTAGCCTCCCACTTTAATCACCACTTTACTGGATCCATTAAATCGCTATCAACTCAACTTTCCAAGAATAGCTACTCATCCATACCAACAACTCCTAACAACTCACCTCCCTTTACATTCTCAGCTGTCCCTACCTCTACAATAAAAAATACCTCTTAAAACTTAAACCCACTACTCTTGCAGCAATTGGTATACCTGCTCATTTCCTAAAAAATGGCTGCCGACTCCCTATCATACCCAATCTCAATCATAATCAACCGCTCCATACAGGAATCCCATATCCCTCAACTGCGGAAAATCACTTACATTATTCCCCTTCATAAGGGTGGGAATTCTTATGATTTCTCCAACTATCGCCCCATAGCCATTCTGCCTCCTTTATCAAAGATACTTGAAAAATGCATACACTCTCAGGTCATGCATTTCCTAGACTCTAACAATCTCTTCTCCTCTACACAACATGTTTTCCGCCCACACCACAGCACAACTTCAGCCCTTCTCTCTTTCACAAACCTGGTTAACCAACAAAGAAGTAACAACAGATTTGTATCAGCTATATTCCTGGACCTCTCTAAAGCATTTGACATGGTTTCCCACTACATTCTAATAGATACTCTTACCTCTTTATCTTTTGCCCCTAACACTATTGCTTGATTTAAAAACTGTCTATCAGACTGACAACAAGCTGTCCAGTGGCAAGGCGTTATATCATCTTTACTCCCAACTACCATTGGAGTATCTCAAGTTTCCATGCTAGGTCCACTTTTCTTTTCTATCTTTACCAATAATCTACATACCTCTACCCTGCAGGTTTCACTCGTACAGTATGCACATGATTCCACCCTGATCTGCTCCACCCCAAATCTCACCGCCCTACTCCATCTCACCCAAGAATCTTTTGCCTCAGTAGAAAGGTGGATCACAAATGTTCAACTTATCTTCAATCCCAACAAAATCGAAACTACTTCTATTTACCCCAAACAAATCAAAAACCACTCCACTCTCCTTCTCTATCTTCTCCAGTAATGGAACTGTCATTTCACCCTCTCTCCACACAAAGCTGCTTGGCATCGAAATAGATAACAACCTACACTTTGACATCCATATCTCTCAAACCATTAAAAAGGTACACAAAAAATGGGGTCTCTGTACAGACAAAAAGACTTTCTATCAGATCAAGCTCAGGTCACCCTAACAACACACACACACACACACACACACACACACACACACACACACACACACACACACACACACACACACACACACACACACACACACACACACAGACACACAGACACACACACACACACACACACACACACACACACACACACACACACACACACACACACACACACAAAACGCAGTATTTTCTTTTAATACCACAGTCTGCAATGCCATAGCATTCTTGTCTATATAAATTCCTTACTGGTCTGTCTCCTATTTGCTGACTGCACCCATCTTTTTTTATGTTAAGTAGCATTAGGCTTTGCCCCCTTCCACGAGTCTAATTATGAAAAGCAGGTATCAGTTAATGAATGACTAATTGGGACTTCAATGACACTCCAAAACAGATCTGAGGTATACTCCCAGTCCATCTTTAAACTAGCATCCAGCTGTATGTCAGTTGCTTTGCTTGGCCACAATATCAACAACAGTACTAAGATGGTGTCAAGAGACTCCTGGGCTATTTCTATATGCCATTAATACATACTGTGATCCATGTACGGAAGAAACTGTTGCAGAAAAAAATGTGAGGTCCAAAGACTGGAAAAACTCCCTTATTAGCCGCAACAAAAAAATTTGCGATCCCTCATCAAAACCTCTAAAGCCAGCTATGAAGGCAAAATTGCGGCAGACACTAAAAACAACCACAAAGCCTTCTATAGTTATATCAAGAATCTCCATGGCAATACCCAGGTTTGCTCTCAGTTACTGCACAATGGTACCTCCTATACTGAGCCAACAGATGTTGCCAACATACTGGCCGACAGATTCAGTGCCAACTTTACCCCTTTCTCCTCCACTAAAGGACCAATCACAATACCGGAGTAATGCCAGGCACCCAAGCATTACTGCAGCACAGGTTAAAGCTGTATTGTCCAAGGCCAAGAATACAGCTTCCATGGGATGCTACAACATCCCTGGATGTATTCTACATGAACTACAAAGTGAACTGGCACCACATCTATGTGCCCTTTTCAATCACAGCCTCATCTCAGGCTTTGTCTCTACTGAATGGTGCACTGCTACAGTCATCCCTCTCCATAAAGGGGGAGCGACTACAGACCCTGGGAATTACTGCCCCATTAGCCTGAAGAGTCTGATATGTAAGGCTATGGAGCGCATTATCATGGATCTAATTAACAAGGATATAGGGAATCTCTCTAGATCCCATGCAATTTGGTTTTGTGAAAGGTGATCATGCCTGCGCAACCTGGTTGACTTCTTTGAGTCAGTCACCAGAGCTGTGGATGAGGGCAAGGCAGCTCATACAGCCAACCTCAATCTGGCTAAAGCCTTTGATACCATTCCCCACTCAGGAATTATAGATAAACTCACCAAACTAGGCATCAACCCCTATATCACTAGGTGGGTTGCAAATTGGCTTACATGTAGAACCCACAGTGTAGTCAGATGCTGTCCAGTTCGATTCTCAGCTAGAGCGTCTTCTGCGTGGAGACATGCGTGAATGGGCCTACCTTCGTTGAAGGTTGTGCATCAGGGCTGGTAACTCAGCACGTAAAAATCAACTACCAATCATTAGCAGACTGGAGTTCTGCTGTGGCAACCCCTAACCGGGAAAAGCTGAAAAGACACAACATAGAACCCACAGTGTGAAAGTAGTGGAATCCAAGTCAGACTGCTGACCAGTCATGAGTGGAGTTCCACAGGGATCGGACCTGTTTGGCATCTACTTCTCAGACATTCAGGCCAACGCAGAGGGACTCTGGCTGACCAAGTTCACAGACAACTATAAGCTGGGAGCCATTATTAACTCCCCAAGTGATGTAGGCATTCTACAAGAAAGGTCTCATTTATTCCAATGACTGGTGTTGAAACCATGGCATTAAGCTTAATGTGAAAAAATGTGTTATCATCCACTTTGGAAAAAACTTAGTTCCCACTAATTACCATATCAATGGGAGCCCACTGAACACTGAAGGTCTTATAAGAAATCTGAGGACACAGGTTGACAGCAACCTCTCCTTCAACCACCACATTGCTAATGTGGTCAGAAAGTCCTTCTTTGTGGCACATCTTATTACCAAGGGTTTTGCATCCAGGAAGAAAGAGGTCATCATCTCTAGCTACTCTTCCCTCATTAGACCAGTCATCGAGTATAATGCCCCATTTGGCAAGTGCCTCACTAAACACATGCAACAGCTGGAAAGGCCACAAAAGTACCTCACGAAGAGGATCCTAGGCCTTAAGCACATGTCCTACATGGACAGACTCAAAAAACTCCAGCTATTCTCTGTCTCATATTGTCTACTAAGAGGCGATCTTTGCTTGACTTACAAAGCCATGTATGACCCAGCTCTGTTAGAAATGCTACATCTAAAGAAATCCCAATCCTCCACACCACACGCTCCAGAGACCTCAACCTTATTACCACAATCAACAGAACATGCTGGAAGGACAGGTTCATAACCCAGAGACTGCCCATGCTCTGGAACAGACTTCCCATACATGTCAAGCAGAGCACCTCACTGGCACTCTTCAAGAGAAATCTTGATGAGTGAATGGGAAACAGAAAGTTCACCCTGGGGGTCACTCCAGTGGCTCTACCTGATAGAGGCACTGGGAACTAATGTCGGGTGGCACGATGCCAGGGCACTTCTATGGGCTAGGCTTGTAAAGGCTCCTGGACCATTAGCCTAGTACACACCTATGAACCTATTTGGGTTCTACTATGAAAAGCTGATCGCCATTAAACTGAAGAGTTAAAATGTTGAAAAATAACACCCAAAACATAGAAGTGTATTTTGTCACTTTGCCACTAGGATCAACAACTAGTAAGAATTATCTCCACCTTGGATGTTAGAATGAAACCTTTGCTCACCATGAAAAAATCTATTTGCACTACTATTATTCATAGTATTTTTTACAAAAGCCCTCCTTTAACAGTTGTTCTTAATGTGTTATAAATGTTCCAGAAGCCTATCCTAAAACATCATCTTGGCCTTCTCTTTATGAAAAGCATGATGTATGAATAAAAGAAGGTAAACTGAATAAGTAGTGATATTATAAAATGATCCCTTAAAAACATAACTTCAGTGCAGCTGGATGTGTGAAATGTGTAGATGCAATCACATATTGACTTGTGTACTCAAAGATGTTGCTGTCTGAGCCTGCATAACTGTCTGCAAAGGGTCAACAGAGCAGCCCACTTACCTAGTTAGGAAATGAATAAATAAATAAATACATAGATATATTCGCTGAATTAATTATTATGCAGTGCATTTGATTGTTTTAAGTTTTGTTCATCCATTTTTTATTTAATGCTTTGCATTTTATTGTTTGCTTCTAAACCATGAAGAAGCACATGTGCGTGAAGAAAAACATGTTTGCACACTCATTTATTTTCTCCGTTTTATGTCACAGTTTTGTTCAACACTTGATCTCATTACCATTACTGTGTGCCACCTAGTTGCTGCTGTGCTTTGCATATCTTGTTATGCAGGCATGGTACAGTATACTGATTTAGTAACATGTTATACCTTGCCTATATAATGACTTGGGTTCATGCATAGGGAGACAGAACATACATCTACATCTCAAACTATTTTATTTATTTATTTATTTATTTGCAGTTGGTTTACCAGGATAGTCCATTGGGCCAAAATGAACCCGTTTTCAATGGAGTCCTGGGGAGAAAAGCTCCAAACAATCTAGGTTACAATAGCTTATTAATGATAGATAAACAAAAATTAAGAATCACATAAACAATTTCAAATAGCACATGTATCATTAGGAGTAGTACAGAGTTGTGATAATACTTACAGATATAAAGAATTGAGATTCACTATACAATTTCAAATAGCACATGAGACATTAGGAGTAATAAGGACTTGTGATGAAACTTACAGATGATACAGACAACAGACAACAATTTCATTAGTTTAAGAAACATTAGGAGTGGTACGGACTGGAGATTGAAACTTGTAGAAGATACAGACAACATGTGGAATATTGCAAATATATTGAGAAGTCATATGTATTAGAAACATACAAATGAAGAGGTGCAGCCTAGTGCATTTATGGAAGATCCATAAGAATAATAATGTATGAGTTGGGGGAAAATAGGACAATTGTCGGTGAGGAGGAAGATGGACTTTATTAGTGTTTGTTATGTGGGGTGGGAGCAAGAGCATTCCCACTGGGATACTAGATGAGAATGAAGAGATTTTTTGAAAATGAAATGGTTACAGGTTGTGCGAATGGATGATGGTAGGGAGTTCCAGAGGCATGCAAGGCCGTAGGATAGAAGATTTTTACCTGGGGGACGATTTGGTTTATGGATTTCTAGTAGATTTTGGTTGTTGGTCCTTAATACTCTATCTGGTAGGTGCATTTTAAAGGTAGTAGAAAGGGAGGGGCATAGGGAGGGGTTAAAAATAAGCTTATGTGCAAGACTTAGTTGAATGCAGGTTAGGTGATTTGGTAGTTCTAACCATTGTAGTCTTTGGAGAGAGGAACAGTGGTGGGTGTAGGACTTGTGGCTGGTAGCGAATTTAGGGATTTTGTTGAAGCAAGAGGAAAGTTGTTTTTTTTAGAGATGATTGTAGATTACATAGGAGTGGAGCTCCATAGAGAAGGGGGGGATAAGAAAGGAGGTAGCAATAGTAATCTTAGGGGCAGGTGTAAGGTAATGGTTTTGTCGGTAGAGCATGCCTAGTTTTTGATGTTTTTTTTATATTACATTGTAGGTGGGAGTTAAATTTGAGCTGGTTATCAATTTGGACTCCAAGTAGCTTAGTCTCTGACACTAGTTCCAGAGGTGAGTTGTTTTGACTAGTAATAGAGAATGTGTTCATATTGATGGAAGAGACTTTAGAGGGGGAGAATAACATTAATTTGGTTTTGGAGGCATTGAGTGCTAGGTGATTACTTTTCATCCATTGCTCCATAATTGCGAAGGCATCTTGAGTAATCTTTAGGAGTGTGGGGAGGGCTGTGGCCGAGCAGATAATAGTTGAGTCATCTGCATATTGGATGATGTTTGAGAATGGGATAGCGGTGTGGAAATAATTTACAACTATATTAAAGAGAAGGGGACCCAGTATGGATCCTTGGGGAACTCCGGTGAGGTTATGAAGAAATGAGGAGGTGGCCTTTTTCCATTTTACAGCCTGATATCTGTTAGATAAGTAACTGGAGAACCAGTTTAATATAGAGGAAGATAGGTTGAGTTTTGAGAGTTTAGTTAAAAGTAGGCTGTGTGAGATAGTATCGATGGCCTTAGAGAGGTCGAGTAGTAGGGTAGAAACCATATGGCCAGAGTCACAGGCTTTATTTACAATTTCAAGGAAGGAGAGGAGGGCTGTCATAGTGCTATGATTTGGTCTGAAACCATGTTGTGTGGGAGATAGAAGGTTATTATCTAAGAGATGTAGTAGGAGTTGTAGTTGGATACTCTTTTCTAGGAGTTTGGAGATGGGAGACAGGATGGCGAAGGGGCGGAAATTAGATACATTGCTATTGTTGCCACCTTTATGTAAGGGTATGATAAAGGCCTTTTTCCAGATTTGGGGTACTGTATATTCTTGGATAGAGCGGTTGATTAGAATGCTAATGGGGTAGGTGATTGCTTCTGCAGCTATGCTAAGAAAGTGAGAAGGGATGTTATCTGGAGTATTAGTGCATGGCTTCAGTTTCTGAAGGAGTTTCTTTATAGTGGAAGTGGGTATAGGTTTTAATGAGAATAGAGGGGAGTGGGAAGGGGGGCTGTTAAGGGGAGATGGAGATGTTGAGGAGGTCAGGGTAGGAGATGAGGTGGAGGGTAGAGAGTTACTAGATGGTAATGAGGGAGTGGTGGCAGTGTTGTGTAGAGTGCAGGTAGGGTGCGGTGGTGTAGTATTGGAGTATGTGTTGGTGTTAGAGAATGTAGATGTTAATTTAGAAATAGAATCAATGAAGAAAGAGTTAAATTGGTTAGCTAAGTCTAAATCAGGAGCATTAGGGTCCGGGGTGGGGGTATCTGGTTTGCTGGGGTTAAGTAGAGTAGAGATACCTTTCCAGAATTTCTGAGGATTTGTTTTATTATTATTTTGGAGTATGGAGAAATAGTTTTGTCTATCAGATATGATGAGCTTTTTTACTTTATTTTAGAAGTGTTTTGTATTCATTATGAACTAGGGTACTCCTGTTTTTCTGGTAGTGTGCCCAGACTTTGTCTCTGAGCTGCATTGTTGATAGTGTGATTTTGGTAAGCCAAGGGGCAGTTTTAATTTTTATTCTCTTTGTCCTTAATGGAGCATGGGAGTCTTGCTACTTCCAAGAATTTTGAGTTGAAGTGGGCTACTGCCTCATCAAGAGGTAATGTTTTTAGACAATTCCAATTTATTGCTTTTAGAGATTTTGAGAAGACTGCTGGGTTGAAGATATTTTGGTTGCGGATAGTAATATAGTTATGGGTGCATTGTAGAAGTTGGGGGATTCAATGAGTGAAAATGGGTATGTGGTCACTGAGGGGATCAGGAAGAGTGCCACTGTTGGAGAAATAATGTGGATGAGAGACTAGAATCCAATCTAGAATACTGCCACTAGTGAGGTTTTTTGATGGGCGTATTACAGAGTTTATTAGCTGTGTAAAATTGTAGAGGTTGATGTTAAGAGGGTTTGTAGAAGACTGAATGGAGGCCCAGTTAATATTCATGTCTTCTAAGATTATTGTTTCATTGCTAATGTCGTTAGAGAGCCAGGAGAGTATATCTTCTAGAGTAGAAATATTATCTCCTGGAGGGATGTAGAAGGAGGCTATACATATGTGTTTGTGTTTGTTAATTTGCAGTAGTGTGAGGAGTAGTTCAGCATTGTTAAAGTGTGGTGTAGGTTTATTATAGGGAGTAACTGTTAAGGAGGATGAGTATAGGAGAGCTACTCCTCCACCTTTTTTGTGGGACTTGTCTTTTCTAATGATAGAATAGTTTGGTGGAGTTATTTCAGATTCTTTTATATGGGGTTTTAACCATGTTTCAGAGATGGAAAGGATGTCTGGTTTATTATGTATTAGCCAAGCATGGAGGTTAGGGACTTTGTTTACTATACTTTGGGAGTTTAAAGAAGCAAGTAATATGGACTTGTCTGTAGTGGATGAGGTAAGGGGGCCTGGGTTGGGATGGATATCACCTGATAATAAAGTGGTTATCAGATGTAGGATTGGGTTGGATAGGTAACTGGACAGTTTAGAGAATATATTGGGTTGTAGTGTAATTCTGAAGGATTTATTAGGTATTATGGGGGTAGAGTGATTTAGAGAAGTGATAAGTTTGTACTGAAAGAGTAGACTTTTTTTAAAGGATATAGATAGGGAGAAATAGGTGTATGAGAGAGGGGTATTAAGATGGTTGGTTACATGGAAGGATTGTGAGTGGTAGGAGTTAGTAGGTTTGGTGAGGTAGAAAAGATAGGATAAATTAAGAAGTAGTAGTAATAGAAAGGGGATGAATGAGAGTTTTGCGAGCATGATGAAATGGGTTTACTTACAGGTGTAGTGTTGTTGATGAGTTATTTATGGGTGTAAGAGGGGAAATATGTATATAGGAATTGGCAAGTAGTTAAATAGTAAGGAAGGGAAGGAGAGTAATTTATGTTAGGAGGGGGTGTGGTTTTGGAGTGGGTTAAAGAGAAAGTGGAGCTTATTGGCTAGTTGAGATAGTCTTGGGGAGGAGAATGAGTGTCAATTATGATGGGATGGGGAGTGGGTGTGTCACAGTTATTGGGAAAATGATTGGTGTAGACTGGTAGTGGGTGTGGTTTAGGGGAATAAGGGTAGAGGTGTTTGGGGTGGGTGGAATTTTGGGGTAGGGTAGGGGAGCAGAGTGAGCCTGCAGGGTGAATGGAGTGGGCTACAGCAAGTAGTGGAGGATTCAGCAGAGACAATCAGTAAGCACTGTTTAGTAGGAGATAGACAGATGAGGAGGTAAGTAGCAGCTAGAAAAGCAGGAAGGTAAAAAGGGAGGACAGTGCCAGGGGAAGTTAAGAAGCCATAAATAGTAAAGGTAGCAGTGAGAGTGAAAGGTGTTGACTATGAGCAGAGCAAGGGTAGAGAGGGGAAAGAGGGTGGCTGAGAATAGTCTGAGAGAATATAAGAGGAGGAATACAGTGAGAAAGGACTAGTAGACTATTGGGGGTGGGATACAGAGAAATAAGACTACTAGATTATGGGGAGCGAGTAGGGATAGGAGGTAGAATATACTGCCACCTAGTGGGCCAAAATGGATACTACAGAAGGTGACACTGAAGATAAGTAAGAGGAGAAGACTAAGGTAAGTGGCGAGGGATAATCTGGCAAGGAGGTGCTTAGTCAAAGGAGAGGAGTCTGGCTGCTGGTGACCCTGACTCAGTGGCAAGAGTAGTATACAAGATCAAATAACGGGATAATAAGTTTAATTTAGCTTACAATATGGGTCAATACTGAAAACATACTTAGTAAGTTCTGTCAAAACAGGTGAGAGTACTGGGTAACAAAGGATGGTCCACTTTGACACGGCTTAGAGGTGATCAGGGGTTCTTAGAAGCCCAGCTGGTATCCTCTTGCAGTGTACTGGTTAGCTTTCTGGGTGGGTGGAGAGGTAAGAAGAAGGATAATAAGTTGTAGTAAAGGAATAGGGAGAGATTCAAGTGTACAGATAAAAAGGAGGTAGGACAGTAGTTTAACAAATATGAGTAAAAATAATCTAATTGTAAATTTCTGCAGAATATCAATGACAAATAGTTAAGATCTAAACATGTAATCAAAAAACAATTAAAATAATTTTAAATAAAACTAGCATTCATAACTCCCACTGAGTTACAGTGTTGTAACCCTTCCTCCTGCCACATGCATTTATGGTGATGTGGCATAAATAGCAGGCTAGAACAATTCCATCTAAGTGGACACTCCCCTCATGGCTATCCCAAAACTTTCAGACTCCAGCCCAATTGCTATATCACAGAAGCCAGATAGCCTGGAAGTTCAAAATTCTCAGTTAATTTCAGTAACTGAAATGACACTGATGAGTAACTGTCATTCATATATCTTTGCTTGTTGCATCCTCTTTTTTTTTTCTTGGCTAAAAAAAAATGTTGCAGTACTCCAAATTGAAAAAAAAAAAGATAAACCTGTTACACACTTCTGCAGCAAGAGACCTGGCCATACAGTAATTTCAGAGGTATGTAAAATTTGTTACACACCTCTTAAGTGTTATGGAGAAGTACAAGGGGAGGGACGTTCCTTCATTCTCAACATTATCTTAATACATTTCCTTCTATACCCACATACATTAGTCTGTAAGTGACTCAGTTAAATTATTTTTAAAAACTGTCCACAACTTTTTTCCTTACTTGCTATCTGTGCAACAGCATTTGCTAATTGCTTTACAGGCTTTCAAAGCCTGTAAGTCACTTTTTTGTACCAGGTACCATATACCATATGGAGTAGACAAGACTCATTATATATGATCTGAATGGAGGTTGTTTGAGAAAGTAGGAGTGATTGCTTATGGGTGACTCTGGTGCTTATATAGAAATGTATCACTAAGAAAAAATAAAACATTTGTATTCATTGTTATATAATGTTAGTAAGATCCTTGATCTCTCTCTCTTAAAACCCTGCAACTCTCTTTTGGCGCGGTCATGCGCACAGAGCAGCGTCGGGCAGCGCCACTTAAACAGGTTTAAACTATTCCTGGTTCCACAAAGTCTGCTCTTCACTTTTTCCCTTAGAACTGCTCTAAATCTCTAATTAAGCACTCTATTTTCATTCTAAAGCCCTGCACTTGCTCATATAAGTAATCTCATAGCTAAACACTAATAAACTTAAGCACTACATCCTCTTATACTCCTTTTAAGCACTTGCTCCCTATTGGTTCTTTCTGATCAGCCAATAAGTAGTTCCCTATATTATTTCAGGCATGTCCAAAGGTCAGTTTTGAGTTTACTCTCCAGTCCAGCTGGTGAATCTGGAAATCTTGAGGCAATGTTACAACTGCCTTATGTATACAGACCACCCTCTCCTCCTCCAAACAAGCTCAAATATATGTGAGAGATGCAACTATATAGCCAAACTGGAGGCTAAGCTCTCTCATCCCAGTACTGGCAAAGCCTGTCAGGCAGAGAAGGTAACCACACACACCACAATTCCAGTCTCACATAGACCTATCGCATCAGCAAACCAAACACATAAACACAAAAACATACTCTGAGGCTCTAAATAAAAATCTGCCTAAGCAGCAGAGACCTCCAAAGCAGATATCCAAGCAACACCTACCACGAAACAATATCCACGTAGCACATAGCTCACAAAGTCAGTGTGCCACACAGTGACAGCCCTTAAGGCTAAACAACACACCTAATACACTTGTAATAGGTGACTCTATTGTCAGACACACTGACGTCCCACTCACCAGGCTGAACAAGGAGAAGGTCACTGTAAGCTGCCTGTCGGGTGCCAGGATCTGCCACATAACATAAGCACTCAGGTCACTCCAGAGCAGGTACAGGTATGACTCCGTCATTGTCCATGCTGGTGTGAATGACCTGAGATATACCTCCCCGAACTACATGAAAAAAGACGTACAGGAGCTCTTTGATCATGTAGCCCAGGCTGGTATGACCCTGACCTTGAGTAGCATCTTACCCTCACCAATAATGATGCCACAGTATAAAGACAAAATTATCAATTTTAACAACTGGAAAAAGTATTGGTGTCATTCAAAGGGGATCCAGTGTCTGTCAGCCTGGGATGACATGCTCGACAAGCCACATTGCTTCACTAGGGATGGCTTGCACCTGTCACCCCTGGGTTTTCGAATACTGGCAAAGGCTCTTGCCTCCCCCATAGTGCCTTTTTAGGCAAGGCTCAAAAGACAAACCCACCCCCATAGACAACACAAAGAAAAAAAAACTAAGGGTAATGCTGCTCAACTCCAGAAGTCTAAACCTCAAGATGCACGCACTCGAGACTCTCCTCAGTATGGAGAATATAGATATCTGTGCAGTAACAGAAACCTGGTTCAAGGCTCCCGAGAGCACCCCAGCACTAACAGGTTATACCATGGTTTCCGGCCCCAAAACTCTGATCAAACCACAAAAGGAGGGGGAGTATCCATATTTATCAAAGATACCCACACCTCCAGGTTAGTGGCACTGCATGAAGCATCAGAGACCATCCATGTGCAACCAACAGTGGGTAAAACTGCCTTTCAGTTTGTAGCCTGCTACAGACCACCCTCCCAAACACAGGAACCTCACTCGGCTTTCCTGAGAACACTGGAGAATATGAAGGTCTCTCCAAACACTATTATACTGGGTGACTTCAACTACCCAAACATTGATTGGGAAAACTACTCAAGCCCAAACACCCTCGCCCAATGGTTCCTAGAATTTATAAACTCATATGCTATGGAACAACTGGTCACCACTCCCACAAGAGGGGAAAACATATTGGATCTGGTCATCATCAACATGGGGTCTCTATGTTCCACACCAGAGGTATATCCCTCACTGGTAAGATCAGACCATAAACAAATCTCACTGGACATCCATATTCCGTCCCCACCCCTAGCCAAGGAAACCATGGTGAAGAACTTCTCAAAAGCAAACTTCACACTTCTCAAAACTGAGGTGGAATCCTTCAAAGCCCCCAGGCCAGTGCAAAATACGGCCCAAAATGCAGAATCCTTTACAAAAGCATTCTATGGACACCTACAGGAATGCATGGAGCATGCTATCCCAAATAAAACCAAGACTCACTAATCCAAAGGCAGGAGACCTGTCTGGTGGACCCCGGCCATAAATAAGCTATACAGCAGAAGGAGAAAGCTACTACATGACAGAGCAAAATCCCAAAAAAGGAAGGCGTCACTGATCAGTACTAGCAAGAAACTATGATCCCTCATAAAATCATCTAAGGCCAGCTTCGAAAGAAAAATTGCACTAGACACTAAAGATAATCACAAGGCCTTCTTTAGTTATGTCAGAAACCTGGGAGGCAACTCCCAGATATGTTCTGAGTTAGTGCAACATGACAAAAAATACACTGAACCCACACACATTGCCAACATCCTGGCAGAAAGGTTCAGTGCAAACTTCTCCCCCCCTTCCCCTCCAAAAGAGCAAATGTCTATCCCAACAGAGTGTAGCCTTCCTGAGATCACAGATGCACAGGTGAGAGCTGCCCTCTCCAAAGCAAAAAACACAGCATCAATGGGACCAGCCGGTGTCCTGGGCTGCGTCTTACACGAGCTCCAAGAAGAACTAAACCCTCATATAAAGTCACTGTTCAATCTCAGCCTTACTACAGGATATGTACCCAAGGAATGGCGTACAGCAACAGTGGTCCCACTCCACATAGGTGGTGCCACAACAGACCCCGGAAACTATTGCCCTATAAGCCTGACTAGCCTGGTCTGCAAAGCTATGGAGCGTATCATTCATGGAAATCATAAACAAAGACATTGGGAAACTCCAGACACTGGATCTTACCCAATTCGGCTTCGTTAAGGGCAGATCTTGCCTCTTGAACCTGGTTGACTTCTTTGAAACAGTTACCAAACCCATAGATGAAGGGAAGGTAGTGCACACAGCCTACCTGGACTTCGCAAAAGCCTTCGACACAATACCCCACTCGGGCATCATAAATAAGCTCACCAGCTTAAATATCAACCCCTATGTCACAAGATGGGTTGCAAACTGGCTCAGGGATAGAACCCACATGGTCAGAATAGCAGGTGCCGTGTCAGACTCTAAACCATTTACAAGTGGTGCCTCACAAGGCTCAGTCCTGGGACCTCTCTTATTCGGTATATATTTCTCTGAGGTACAGGCTAACACGGGTGGACTATGGCTGACCAAGTTCGCAGATGACTGCAAACTGGGTGCCGTAATAGACTCTCCAGCTGACACAAGCATCTTCCAAAAGGGTCTCACAGAGACGGATAACTGGTGCCAGAGCCATGGCCTAAAGCTAAATGCCAAAAAGTGCATAGTCATCCCCTTTGGGAAAAATAAAGTGCCCACAAATTACCACATAGGTGGTAATCCATTAAGTACAGAAGAAGTAATTAGGGACTTGGGGACTCAAGTAGATAGCAATCTCTCCTTTGACAATCACGTTGCCAAAGTGGTTAGAAAGACCTTCTATATAGCCCACCTTATCACAAAAGGGTTCACATCTAGATCAAGAGAGGTCATTGTGCCCCTCTACTCATCACTTATCAGGCCCATAATTGAGTACAATGCCCCGTTTGGGATGTACCTTACCAGACACCTGCAGCAACTGGAAAGACCACAAAAGTATCTCACCAAGAGGATCAAGGGGCTCAAACAGATGCCCTATGCAGTTCGGCTAAAGAAACTCCAGCTCTACTCAGTTGCATACCACCTTCTCAGAGGCAATCTGTGTCTGACGTATAAAGCCATGTCCAACCCAGAACTAATGGACATGCTTCACCTCAGGAAATCCAAATCCCTTATAGCTCCACGCTCCAGGGACTTGAACCTCAGCACAGAAATGAATAGAACATGCTGGAGGGACAGATTCATATCCCAGAGGCTCCCCTCACTCTGCAACAAAATCCCAATCCATGCTAGGCAGAGCCCCTCACTGACTCTCTTCAAGAGAAATCATGATGAGTGGATGGGAGATCGTAAGTTTACCCCTGGGATCTCTTCTGTATCCCTGCTTGACAGAGGTACAGTAAACTAACCTTAAAAGGGCTACCTTCTGTGACCTACTATACAGAGGCACAGTCAACTAATCTAAAAGGGTGGTGAAAGCCAAACACACTCTGGCTAGGCTTATAAATGCCCTAGGGCAGATAGCCTAGTATCAACCTATGAACCTATAAGACCAACTCTAAACTGAAGTGTTAGTTACTGGGCCTTCATTTTTCAAGGAGGTAGACAAAAATAGATGTAGTGTGGAGAATGATACAACAAACTTAGGACACAGTCTTAATAAGAAGTCAAACAAAGAGAGACTGCAAAGCTAAACATGCATAATTTTGAAGAAAAGGACATCAGGAGTGAAATTGTAAGCACCGGACAAGAATCACAAGATCTCAGAAAGATGCATCTTTCAAAAGAAATCATATGTGTAAAACAAGGAAACACATTCTGTAGACACAATGTGGAGAGATCAAGGAAAATGTAAAGACATTTTTTCAAAGAAAAGGTAGTGAAAAATCTGGAAATCCTTCCTATCTGTAATGAGGTAATAATGTTTAAAAAAAAAGAAAAAAGGGAAACAGTAAACTGATCAGTATACGAGATAAAAACAAAGAACAGAAAATAAAGATGGGGTTATGCAGCAGAATCAAAGTCTGTGTTCCTATTTGGAGAATGAAATATTGTATTTTTAGGAAAGATAGTAAAGTAGGGAAGTCATTTCAGGTTTAATACCTTTCTGAACAGGTTTATGTTGTGGCTTGGGTCACTTAACAACATTAATTTAGAGAGTAAGAGAGAAAATTTTAATTTCAGTGAATCTTTTATAAAGCAGACAAAAACATAAATAATGTAGTGTTTGTTACATCATGCCAGCATAGCTGTTTAAGGCTTTATGATTACATGCTAATTGCTTAAATAGAAACACTATTCTGCATATAGTTAGCTGTATGTAAAGTTCTGCTGTGCTTTATTTACTTTGTTTTGAGATTTTCTCTGCACCACATTTAGTTTCTGTCATTCTCTAGTGCAGCAAAATCAGGTAAGGTGTCATTCTGACAAAGTTCCTCTCCACTTATTTTTATTCTTCAGGTTTCAGGGTTCATATCCACAACTGTGCCTCACGGCATAGTACTACTCTGTTCCTACCCTGTGTTCTTTTATTCATCTTACAAAGGACCATAAAAGCTGTGACTCTCATTGTTGACAGTGGAGTCATATTTGAATATGCAAACTCTCTTGGCCAACATTGCTTGACAGCTCAATTTGTATCCCTTCTGCAGCCAGCATTGTAGTACTGGACATCTTTAGACTGTGTAGGAACAGCCTAATGTCCACAGACAATAAGCTGCTACATGATACACTTGACAATAATATCTGAAAAGGTGTACATATCCTCACAACACTGAGGCCACACTCTTATCTAGAGACACTCTGAGAACACAGTACACTACCATACACACTCACACTTCTGCATGTACACAACAAACTAACATATGCTGAGGCTGTTTGTTAATAATGTCACTTCTCAACAATTTCCCTAGAAATAGAAATAGAATGTCTTAATAGAACTCATATTATACAGTATCACCACCCTGCACACATCCAAAAACACACTGGGCTACAGAATTCAAATTGCCTGCTTCTACTAAGTCTGTTAGCAGAAGTGCAAATAGAAATGTCCAAGTAATCCATGACTCTGTAGTCAAGCACACTGAGTGTTTACTTAAAGAGCTGGACAAGGATAGGGTGACTGTTAGTTCTCTCTCTCTGATGCTAAGATCTACGATGTTATGAGGGCTCCTCAGTCTGCCACACTGTAAGTACATATAAGACCTATAGTAATGAATGACTTATGATTTACTGTTACAATGACTTGAGACGCTCAGTCCTGAGGTACATGCAGGGAGGCAGTTTGAATGTTACCATGTATGTGTCAAATGCATGCAAGACTCTGGTCTTGAGTGGAATTATAACCTCACCCAGAATGATGCCTAAACAGAAAGAAAATATAATTGACTACAGCAATTAGCTAAATAGTTGGTGTCAGTCTAGGGGAGAAATTCAGTATGGTCAGCCTAGGATGATATTTAAGTCAAAATTGCTTTGCAAAGGATGGACTGCACTTGTCATTTCATGCTTTTTCACTTACTGGCTAAAGACCTTGTGTGTGTGTGTGTGTGTGTGTGTGTGTGTGTGTGTGTGTGTGTGTGTGTACATGCACACGCGTGTGTGGTCCCCATTCTAGTTTCACATCAAGGTGGAGTACACATTCTGCATTCACTATGTAGTGTATGGATAACATAAAACAGGATGACTAGGATGGATTTGCAGACACATGGGGTGACTGGGATGGATTTACAGACACAAACACAGAAAATTCAGGTAAGGTAAATCACTGGGATTAATATTTGTCAGTATTACCAGTGTTGCAGTTAGTCATTCTCTGGGTAAGTGACTTACTCAAAGTAAACAGTAAACAAATAGAACTAGAAGCCCTTGACTACAGGAAACAACTCACTAAGAGCTTAGAGCTTTAATCCACTGCACTAACTGCCAGGCCTTCCTTAACATCTTCATTTTCTGATGAATCACGGAGGATGACTAGTCAGTCAGTAATACTAATCATTATGTTTCATAGTTGTTCAGAAAATGCATTTCAAGTTAATTAGAGTTGTCTGGGACTTCAGGCTCTGACCTATTAACAAATTGCTTACTGTAGTCAAAAGTACAGGGTTTAAATCCTTCAACCTCCAATGCCCACTGTCATCCTTTGAGCAAGTCACTCAAACAGTTGTCCTTCAGAAAATGCTTACTAATGCATTTTTTTCTAGCAACTCTCTAATGATATAAGAGAAACATTTAAAATCTGTCCTTAATTTTTTGGGTCTCTGTGTCTAATTTGAGCTAAGAAGTTGATTCCACTGTATAGTTTTGATAGCAGCAAGAACATATACATTTTTGGTCTTTTATTTATGAATAGATTCATTCACTTGTTCTCAAACAGATATATGAGGTGTAAAGATATGCAAGTGACTGTAATTGATAGTTTTGTGTGTGCGTGTGCATGTGTGTGTGTTTAAACACTTGGTTCCTGCAATCCACTGTAGTTATGGGGTAAAGGACAGACTAGATTGTAGGAAACAGGATCATCATATGAGCCATGTTCTTTGGGTATGATCCTTGGTTTCCTTGTTTTGTTGGTTGTTAACAGTATATTTATTAATTGGCTGTAAATAAACTGGGTAGTGTGAAGTCTATGTATTTATGGTTAATATTTTAACTATGAATATTTTTTTAATTAACCTTGTTTGTTTGTGGCACATGAATGTGAAATGCACTGTTTTGGGCTACAGCACACTGTCTAGTGCAGATGAATAAGGCCATGAGCTGATTCTATAGTGCAGAGTTTGACTTCCTCAGCCTACAGTTGTCACTTCGCCAGACAGTAGTTCTAGGGACATTGGCATTCAGTGGGCTGTCCCAAGCTGTTAGCTAATGAGTTACACATTTGCCTTTTGAATTCCTGCACACTTTACATAATCACTAATTAGTACTACACTTTATGCTGTTTGACTATGAGTCCCATACATGTCTTGTAATTTAATGAATTAACAAAATTGTATGTGCACTGACAGGTTTGAACAGTGTTTTTTTGTTGGTTCCCTTGGACCTCATAGTTATTGGCCCAGACCCTGCTACCCAATTTCCATGCTGGGTCTACCAGCTACTCTCAAACCCCCCCTGAACTTACTCCATTTTTTTTTTGCTGGGGGTGGTCATGGATTCTGATGGTGTCCTGGGGGCTTGCCTTATCTGTACTTCCATCCAGGGGGATTTTTAAGACCTAGCCACTTTCCTTTCCCCAACCACTACACTTGTTGTTTTTATGTCCAAGGGTAACTCTCCTCTTTGGACCATGCCCCTCTTAGGGACCATATCAATGAGCATCCTCCCACCTGGATGGGCATGCCCATCCATTCCCTGACACTCCATCAGTTTCCCCAAGCCACTAATTGAATATGAGTCTGCTGGGCCATATTTAGGGCTTTATCCCTCTAGGAGTAGACAGATTTGAACAGTGTTTTCTGGTAGATGAGGAGAGACAGCCAAGTATTGGGATACTGGTGGTGGGGGGATAGTCCATTACCTTGCCAAGGGCCCTATATGACCATGAAACAGCCCTGAGGAAGGGGCAAGTCTGATCTGTAAAGCCATGGAGCGTATCATTATGGATTTCATAAACAAGGACATAGGCAGTTTCCAAGCACTTGACCCCACCCAGTTTGGACTCGTCATGAGCAGATCTTGCCCAGTGATCCTGGTTGACTTCTTTGAGACTATCACCAGGGCCCTGGATGAGGAGAAAGTCAGTACATACAGCTTACCTTGACTTAGCCAAAGCCTTTGACATAATCCCCCACTCTGGCATCATCAAAAAGCTAAAACAACTTGGTGCAAATCCCTATCTGATCAGATGGCTCAAAAATAGGACCCACAAGGTCAAAATAGGTGACTCCACCTCCGACAGGAGACCTGTCACTAGTGGTGTTCCGCAGGGATCTGTCTTGGGACCCCTACTGTTTGGCATCTACTTCTCAGAGGTCCAGGCAAAGACAAAAGGCCTGTGGCTGACCAAGTTTGTGGACAACTATATGTTTGGTGCTGTCACTGATTCCCCAAATGATGTTAACATACTACAAGAGGGTCTCACAGCAACAACTGACTGATGCCAAGGTCATGGCTTTAAGTTAAACACAAAAATATATTATCATACTATTCAGCAAAAACATAACCCCTACTGATTATAACATCAATGACAACTCCCTACGCACACAACCTGTGGTGAGAGACCTGGATACACAGGTTGACAACAATCTCATATTTGACCATCATATAGCGGCAGTAGTCAGAAAAGTCTTTTACTAGGTTCATCTCATACATAAAGGGATTGCATCCAGAAAAAAGGAGATTATTACCTCTCTGTACTCCTCCCTCATTAGGCCAATAATTGAGTACAACAGCCCATTTGGTATGCACCTCTCCAAACAACTGCACAAGCTGGAAAGACCACAGAAATAAGTCCCAAAGAGAATCCATGTCCTCCAACACCTGTACTTTGTGGACAGGCTCAAATCACTATCACTCCACTCGGTATCGTACAGATTGCTCAGAGGTGATCTGTGTCTTGCTTACAAGGCAATCTCGGATCCTGGCCTACTAGAGATGCTCCATATATGCAAGTCTAACTCCTCTTGTATTATTCGCTCAAAAGGCCTAAATCTATTATGCAACTTTAACAAAACCTGCTGGATAGACAGGTTTGTCTCCCAGAGGCTGCCCTATCTCTGGATTAGGCTTCCCATACATGTCAAACAGAGTACCTCGCTGATCCTCTTCAAGTGCAACCTTGATGAGTAGATGGGAAACCAAAAATTTGTCACAGGGGGGTCCACCTGTGTCCCTCATTGACAGGGCCAATGGGTGCCGTGTGAGGTTTCTTTTTTGGGGATAAACACTTGGCTAAGCTTGTAAGCACCCCAGGGCCATTAGCCTAGTAACCTGCTATGATCCTATGATCCCATGGCAAATTAATCCTTTCCCTTATAAGTATAGTTTCTACATGTACGACCCCTGAATTGTCTCCATCCCTTGTTAAATCTGACCATGAATTAGTGACGCTTTTCTTATAAAATAAAAAACACTCCGACAGTGAACTGATCTGAATTTAGAGATTTCAACCATACCAGCTTACTCAATCTGTATGACATCTTCTGAAATTCACAAGCAGGTTCACCAGCTCTCTTGTATATGTAGCTGTCATTTATACAGCTGAGTCCTACACCCAATATAAAAAGTCTATAGACCCATAAGTCTCAAATTGAGACAGATGTAAAGGGACATCAATAACAAACCACCTTATTGGAACACCACTAATAGGTTCTATAACAAGAGAAAAGAAAATTCTTGGTACAATATAAATGTCCTCTAGAATATAATAAAAAAGTCTGACTTACTAGAATATATCTAAATCAACCTATACTAATCATTCTATCAAAAAGATCAGCAATGAAATTACCATCAAACAGATCAAGGCAAAATAGAAGTTAAAACTAGTACCTGGAATAAAGGCTAATTAGAAATTCTTGTATAATTATACCAGAAAACTAAGAGGTAGCATCCAGCAATGTTCTGAGGTACCTTATATACCCTTCCTAATAAATCAATTACTCAATTTTATTCCATTACATTTAAAAACACATTGCCTACATTTAAAAGTATTTAAAAATCAAAATACTGTTAATGCACATTATATAAATAGTTGTATAAATAAATAACATACAGCAATCTATAAAAACAACCATGTTTTTTTTCATTTTCAATATACTCAGTAGACTGGTACATTCATTTAAACCTGGAAAATCAGTGGCATTCAACCTCAGCTGCCAACGTAATTCACATGCGTCTAAATGTTCAGGTGTAACCCTATCTTATACTTCATTAATAATTTGTTGAATAACCAAAAATCAAAACTTGCAACTACTATATTTCTCTATGCGTCTACTCAATGCATTAGTTTTCACCTCTTTAACTATATCAGAAATGTATTCATATAGTCTCGTTTTAAATGCCCTGGCGGTTTTACCCACATAAAATGCATGGTAGTCCAAACACTTAGCTAAATAGATCACGTTCTTAGAACAATTGTAATATGAATGAATATATGTTTTAAAACCATTCAACACAAAAAAATGGTTAGTTTCAAATAAATGTGTACATTGGTTACACCTCCCACACTTAAAATTACCTCTTTTCTGATTTGAATACATGTCCTTCAAAGGTATACCATTCCTTTCCAGTAGGCTTTTTAAAAATTAAGGTCTCTTTTAAAAGTAAAGGCTGGTGTATTCCCAAACCTGCTTAGCAAATCCTGATCAGCAGTCAATACAGCCCAGTTTTTCTTTATAATTGCACATACACCTGTAGTATCCCTGTTGTATGTGCAAACAAAAGAAATTCTACCATTGGTAATCCTAGTAGATACATCACTCGTTGTACTCGCCGATGCTACACATCCCATTTCCATCCTTCTTAAAATAGGTAAATAAATGTTATTATTCCTTTTCCCAACTATTTCATTTCTAATTTTGGTCAGTAATGGTTTTGGGTAGCCCCTACATATAAACATGCTCTCTATAAATATAATTTCTTGATAAAAGTTCTGATCTCTTGTAGTCATTCTTGCTGCACTCACCATCTGGCCTTTAACCATGGCTCTCTTTTGATGTGGTGGGTGGCAGTTAGAATAATCAAGATATGAGTTAGAAAAGGTGGGCTTTTTAAAAATTTTTGAAACCAACATATTCAGTTCTTTATCAACTGAAATCTCAATGTCCAAATATTGGATGACATCTGCACTAAATTGGTGAACTTTAAAAATCCAACTGAATCATTAACATAATGAAAAAAATAATCTAATAAGGATAAATTTCCACACCAAATAAAAAAGATGTCATCCAAAAATCTTGTCTATTTCATAATGTATTGAGCATAATCACTATTAAAGAACATATTAGATTCCCAATAGGACATTACCAAATTGGCAAAAGAACTTGGAAAATGAATGCTTTTAACTTCAATGATGAAGGTGGGGCAGCTAAGAAATCAGTAACTACTCTCCCCACCTTAGCTGAGTGAATAAAATTGTTTGAGGACTCTTTATTGCAGTACAAAAAGCTTCAGCTGGAGAATAAGTATCTTGAAAGGAACATTGAACTGAAACATATCCCTAAAGGACTTAGAGTGTGTTGGCTAACAAATTCTGCAATTATCAACCAAGAATTTTTAAAGGAATTGGAGTATTTATTTAACTCTACAGGTTTGGATGTGCTTACGTTAATGGTTAAATATAACAACATTAAAATCGACGAGTTAACATTAACTTTGGAGGAGCACATTCAATGTATTACTAGCGATCTATTATTTTCACAATTAAAAGCTTCTTTTGACAGAGCTTTCATTCAGGTCGAAAATGCTCACAATAACATTTTGCTTGGAAGTGTAATAAACTACAGAGAGATTTAGATGACTACAGAAAAGGGAGGGTGTACCCAAAATTGACCGATGTTTCGGATAATCAGAGGCATTCCACCAATCAAAACTAGAGTGGATCAGAAGCCGGTGCGACATATGAGGGGAGGTTACATCAGCAGTCTTCACCGGAAATACCAGAAGTTCTGCGTTCACAACAGCTGAAAAATAAGGTGCAGCTGGAGTATTTTTCCATACCAAGACACAAGCTACAGGGACAGATATCAAGCCCAGGGAGCACATCCAAAGAGATGGATTGGTGGTTTCAACAACCACAGAGTGTACTAAGAACTTTGTTTTTAGGTAATTGTGTTTATTTAACTCAAACAAATTGTGTTGCTATCGAGCAAATTCTTTCAGCTTTTGATGGGGAAGTGGACAATGCATTAGGATTACACAGTGAACTGGGAAGTGGGCTTGATTTTAACTGTGTTTTTACTGAGTCAAATCCTTCAGCGTTTGAAGGAGAAGTGGACAATGTATTAGGATCATACAGTGACCTGGGGAGTGGGCTTGAATTTAACTGTGATGTTTCAATATACTCTACATCTGGAGATGAAGGTACATATATTACAAATGGACAAACTTAATTGTGTACAAAATGTTGAAATGGAAAACCTGGGATACTTGGAGGATTCTGATGCTGTTACAGTATACCCAGTGTTGAGTGTAGGAAGCCCAACGGCGTTTAGCAAATGTAATGAAGTAAATTCTTTGAATGTTAGTTATGCATCTGATTTTATTGATGATGATTTATTGGATATGTTTGTCAATGAACATATTAATTTAGAAAGCAGTGATGGTGAATTGAACAATATGCATCCTGATATTGTACTGAATGCAGGGGGGAGATTTTAAAGTATTTAATTTTTGCAGTAAAATGATTGGGTCTTCTCATGTAAATGTTTTGTCAAAAGGCTGTACGTTCGTGCCATGAAGAAGAGGCAATTTGGTAAATGTTCTAATTGATTTTAAATTGTTTTTGTGAAAACTGAATTTGGGTCTATATTTTAATAACCAGGTAGATATGGAAAGGAATGAAGGTGCGATTAATAGAAGGCCTAGTGTTTTTAACCCCCCACTACACAATAAGCTAATTTTTGATAAAATTTGTGAATTGGATTTGAGAAAACATCTAAGAATATCTAGTAGTCAAAAACAGGGTTTTGATAATCTTACCTCAGATGAACAAAGGTTACTGGAGGACATTCTGAGTGACAAAAATGTGTGGGTTATGAAGCTCGACAAAGGCAATGGGATGATAATGATGGATATGGTAGATTACTTATGCGCATTAATGGTATACTTACTGATTGCAATTATGAACAAATTTGTAAGAATGAAATTAATATTGCCCACCATAAAATTGATGTTGTTGGATGACATGTTATTTCAGGGTAATATTACATTAGATGAACATAATTACATGAAAAATGAATATCCAGTTATAGGTAGTATATATGGTATACCAAAGATTCATAAGTCATTGGTAAAGCCACCTTTTAGATCCATTGTTGACTCTAAGAGATCAAAAAAGTTTTTCATGTCTAGATTTTTGGATGAGCAGTTCAAGAAGGTGTTACAAACCTTTGATTACATTTGTAAGGATTCTTGGCATTTTTTATCCAATCTTAATAATATTGAATTGATAGGAGTATTTTACTTTGTAACTATAGATGTGTGTAATTTGTTCAGTGTTATCCCACGTGACAGGCCTCAAATGGCTAGAAAAACAAATTGTTCTAACATTTTTGAAGGACATAAGGTGAATGCATTAGTTTTCCTAATGGAGGTTGTGTTACACAACAACTTTATTTATTTTGAAGGCCAGTTTTTTAGGCAAAAAGTAGGTGTGGCAATGGGGGCGGCATGTGCCCCCACCTTTGCCAATTTGGTAATGTCTTTTTGGGAATCTAATATGGTCTTTAATAGTAATTATGCTCAATACATTATGAAGTATACAAGATTTTTTGGATGACATCGTTTTTATTTTGTGTGGAAATTTATCCTTATTAGATGATTTTTTTCATTATATTAATGATTCAGTTAGATTTTTAAAGTTCACCTACCAATTTAGTGCAGATGTCATCCAATATTTGGACGTTGAGATTTCAGTTGATAAAAAACTGAATATGTTGGTTTCAAAAATTTTTAGAAAGCCCACCTTTTGTAACTCGTATCTTGATTAGTCTAGCTGTCGCCCACCCCTTCAAAAGAGAGCCATGGTTAAAGGCCAGATGGTGAGGGCAGCAAGAATGACTACAAGAGATCATGACTTTTATCGAGAAATTGAATTTATAGCGAGCATGTTTATAGGAAGGGGCTACCCAAAACCATTACTGACCAAAATCAGAAATGAAATAGTTGGGAAAGGGAATAATAACATTTATTTACCTATTTTAAGAAGGATGGAAATGGGATGTGTAGCATCGGTGAGTACAACGAGTGATGCATCTACTAGGATTACCAATGGTAGAATTTCTTTTGTTTGCACATGCAACAGGGATACTACAGGTGTATGTGCAATTATAAAGAAAAACTGGGCTGTACTGACTGCTGATCAGGATTCACTAAGCAGGTTTGGGAATACACCAGCCTTTACTTTTAAAAGAGACCTTAATTTTAAAAAACCTACTAGAAAGGAATAGTATACCTTTGAAGGACATGTATTCAAATCAGAAAAGAGGTAATTTTAAGTGTGGGAGGTGTAACCAATGTACACATTTATTTGAAACTAACCATTTTTTTGTGTTGAATGGTTTTAAAATATATATTCATTCGCATTACAAATGTTGTTCTAAGAACGTGGTGTATTTAGCTAAGTGTTTGGACTGCCCTGCATTTTATGTGGGTAAAACTGCCAGGGCATTTAAAACGAGACTATATGAACACATTTCTGATATAGCTAAAGGGGTGAAAACTAATGCATTGAGTAGAAACATAGAGAAATATAGTAGTCACAAGTTTCGATTTTTGGTTATTCAACAAATTATTAATGATGTACAAGGTAGGTTTACACCTAAACATTTAGACGCATGTGAATTACGTTGGCAGCCGAGGTTGAATGCCACCATTTTTCCAGATTTAAATGAATGTACCAGTCTATTGAGTATATTGAAAATGAAAAAGCATGGTTGTTGTTATAGATTGCTGTATGTGTTATTTATTTATACAACTACTTATATCAAGTGTATTAACAGTATTTCGATTTTTTACATACTTTTAAATTTAGGCGATGTTTTTAAATGTAATGGAATAAAATTGAGTAATTGATTTTATTGGGTATATAAGGGAAGTGTTAGCAAAGGAAGTTGTTCTGATGAAGTCTGGTTCATGTAACAGATGAAAGCGCTCAACTGTATGTTCTGAATAAACCTGTATTTTTGGAGTACCTTGGTCATTCTTCTGCTGGTGTGTGCCCATTTTGGTTAGTTTGTTTGTTGTCCATGGTTATAATGTTCTGAGGTAGTCCAAAATGGCAATACCTACTCTGATCCTAAAAACATAGCTAATAGTTTTTTTCAGATAAATTTAGTGTCAATGTCACCTAGAAGCAGTCAAGCAAAACTCCGCAAGATTCTCGAGTAACATGCTCTGACTGTCCTCTCAAAAGCTAAAAGCACTTTTTCAAATGGGGACCAAATAATGTATCTGGAGGCCTAATAAATAGTGTCAAACATGCCCCCTCAGAAGCCCTCTTGCACTTGTTTAATTTAAGCTTGGCCACAGGATATATCCTTGAGGTATTCACAATGGTGAATATGAACATTATAACCATGGACAACAAACAAACTAACCAAAATGGGTACACACCAGCAGAAGAATGACCAAGGTACTCCAAAAATACAGGTTTATTCAGAACATACAGTTGAGCGCTTTCATCTGTTACATGAACCAGACTTCATCAGAACAACTTCCTTTGCTAACACTTAATAAAATCAATTACTCAATTTTATTCCATTACATTTAAAAACATCGCCTAAATTTAAAAGTATGTAAAAAATCGAAATACTGTTAATGTGATGTCCTTTCATAAGGGAGACCCTATTGCAGACCCAGGTAACTACAGACTCCTCAGCCTAGCATTCCTAATTTATAAAGCCATGGGACACATCATAAGTGATGTAATCAACTACAGTATCAAAAATCAAATATAATTAGACCCCCAAAAGTTTGGCTTAGTCAAGGGTAGGTCATGTCTACTTAATGTAGTAAATTTCTTTGAAAAGGCCTCAAAGGCAGTAGATAGGGTTTATTCAATTCATGCAAATTATTTGGTTATGTCCAAGACATTTGACACCCCCCCCCCCCCATGCTGATATCAATGCAGGCTCTTGCATGGTAAGGTCAAAAGTAAGCTATATGAAAGCTAGAACCTATATAGTTAGGCTTAGAGTGGGTACCTTAGATAGGTGGAAGGTAACTGGTGTGCACATAAGGGTTCAGTACTATGACCCCTCCTTTTTGGCATACAGTTCTCTGACCTTCAAACCAGGATTCTAGACCCCAGGTTCACTAAATCTGCTCATGACTGTAAGATGACTGTTTCTGTTGTTTCATTTACCTTTGGATAAAGAATCACTTCAGTAACAGATAATCTTTACAAACAACGGTGTAGAGAAAACAGGCTAAATTATAAGCAAAAGAATTCAGAGTTGTCACATTTCATAAACATTCCTCACCTAGAACTTTCAAAATAGCTATGCCCAATGCAAAACAGACTCATTAGCATGGAACTCGAGATCTTGGGCAGCAGGTCCCTCTCCTTTGACAACTATGAAGCATCTGTAGCCAGATAAACTTTACATGTAACCAAATTGATATTTAAAGGCATCTCGTCTAGGCCAAAAGAAGTTATCAAACCCTGTGCTTGGCTTTAATTAGACTATTTATTTAAGAGTAAAATTCCCCCTTTAGTATGTACCTTTTCAGACACATCACTTATTTAGAAAGACGTCAGAGGTTTCTATCTAAAAATATTACAGGTATAAAGACCCTTAGGTACCAGTGAAGGCTTGCTAACTCAGTCATATGTGTATGAGATAAACAATCTCAGACACAAACATACATGCCACATGCATGCAAATGTATATAAAGCTATATTTATATGTCTGGCTTTCTCACTCTCTCTCTCTCTTTCTATCTGTCTATCTATCTCTATCTGTTACTCATGCACACAAACATATATACTTTGCAAATATATATATACGTACATATTATAATAATATTTTTGCTGTAAATCTCTGTAACACTCTAAGTAATTTATTTACACATGCACATACATACACACAGAATTACTTTTGAGTGTGCAGTTTTACTATAATTAAGGTGGTTATAAAAAGATGGATTCTAATGCCTGACATGCACCATTTGAAACCATGTATTATAGGAATGCACAATGCCTAGTATACAGACAGTAACGAAGAGTAGTGTATACTTTGTAAAATAGTTTAGCAGCATACTGAAGTCAAGTAATATGATCGAGTAATGGCTATTAGTTACTAAACACCTACACTTTTATGCATATCTGTCCATTTACTGCAATCAAAACAGCTTTATACAAAATGGTATTGGCTTGTATTAAATTTCCACAATTATAAACCCGACTAGACATCTTTAGTAGCATTTAACAGTAATAGAAAATTAATTTGCCCTTTTATAGTGTAACTAACCAATGGGGGGGTCATTTTGTGGGAAATGAGCTTAAAATATATAAAAACTTACTTGTTTAGGACTGGGCAGAAATGTTTTGCATTCAACATTATTACTGAAGATAAAACAAATAATTATAGGTGCAGTTTTTTAAATTCACTGGTATGAGTGTGTGAACATTTTTATCTGCGCTTGCATTCACTGTTCTTACTGTGGCATAATTTTTATTTTATTAAACAAAAAAAAAACAAAACAAAACATGAGTGAAGGCCTAAGAAATCAATGGACAGTATATATCACCCTTAAGGGATGACAACTACAAAGAGTGGAACCTTACAAAACATTGGGCATAAATAAGGTGCATTCAAATTTTTGAAAGCTTGAGAATTTAAACAGTATGTTGGCTAAACAAATCTTAAAATAATGTATCCTTTGCTCGATATTATATTAAGGTACATGGTAATAACTGGCATAGAAGTAACTGCTGTATTTTAGGTAAGTGCAATACTGGACCTGTTCCTTGTAGCCTTCAATAATCTCTATCTCATCTGATAAATCAATGCTGGTCATGGAGGTTTTCAAAACAGATATTGCAGATGCCAGGAAGAGTGCTGCGGTGTAACCACATCAAGAAGCATAAAAAAACACGCTATTTAATTAAACCAAATGTAAAGTGGGATTCAAAGATAATCCAGTGTCTCAAGTACTATTAAGCCGAGTCTTGGCTGATACACTAAATCATTGACTAGAAACACGTACAAGAGAATGGTTATGAATGCTGATTTGCCAGCATATAATTAGAACATGAGGATTTTAGCAATGCCTTAGCAGTATTTCTTGATCTCGAATGTCTGGACTTGACAAGACTGAGAACTGATTTAATCAGAAGAGCTATGCTATATAAAAGTTTGTTTCTATCTGTATTTTATTTTATTTATTTATTTATTATCTAGGCATGTGGACAGACCCAAGGACGGTTTTCAGCCATGAACTGGGCCCAAAGCAGAACAATTACAGGCCACTATAAACAATAAAATGAATATTTTCTTACAACGTATATATGCCTTCAATAGAAATGCATTTTGCAGTTTAAGATTAAGAAATTTGTGTACCAAGCAGATATACTTTTTGAAGAAGGCAAGGACTATAAACTGCATACTCAGTGCAGAACAGCATAAAAAGATTCTTCCAGTGTTAGGGTATGGTTAACATAGTTAATCTTTGAATGTAAACATGTTAAAGGAAGCAAACATTGTTGAATTGCTGATTCAAATAAGGGGTTGTACACAAAAGCATTTTGCAGTACATGGCTAAAACACATATGTACCAGCCAGCTATATATGTGTGTATATATATATATATATATATATATATATATATATATATATATATATATATACATATACATATATATATACATACATATATATATATATATATATATATATATATATATATATATATATATATATATATACACACACACACACACACACACACATATATATATATATATATATATATATAGATATATATATATAGATATATATATATACACACACACACACACACACACACACACACACACACACACACACACACGGGCCCACTTTGTAATTCTGAAATACTGAAATCTCGAAATTCATTATTTAAAAACCACAAACCCAACCACAACTCACAACTTCGAAAACACACAACCGCAAAATTCAAAATCCCGTAATTACACTATACATACAGTACACACATAAACATACACACAAATCCCCCCACAACAAAACAAACTCATCTAAACTATGTATAAGCAGGGGGGCAAGCCCGCCTGCACCCCCACCCCCTACGTATATATTCTAACTCCGAGATCGCGCAAACAGAAACACAAACAGAACTCACACATATCTTACAGTCCCTCAAACACAGACATAACAGTCACAACACACACTTGCAAACACTGAATCCCTAACCAACATACTTACACATACAAACTTACCAAAATTAAACCCAAACATCCACACATCGTACCGCCGGAAGCAGAAATTCAAAATATCTGTGCTTCGGTATTTGGAATTTTGCGCTTCTGCCGGTTTCGAAAATGTAAGTCTGCGGCTTTGTAGGTTCGAAATACTGAATTTCGAGATTTCAATATTTTGAAATTACAAAGTGGACCCATATATACATATATATATATATATATATATATATATATATATATATATATATATATATATATATATCTATTAGGAGAAGCAAGCTTTGTAATAATATTATAAAATTCTTTTAATATGACGTTCACATTTCACTTTACGTCATGTAATCACACTGTATTATTTGCAGTTTTTCACAAAGTATCCATAGAAAATGTACCTGTTTTTTTGCTTTTTTTTAAGTATATGTCTGACAGAAATTTTTTTGAGTTCTGGTTATTTCTTTAAGCTGAGCAGGTACAACCGGTATGGGAACTGATGGTATGCCAGAGACTGGGGCGGCTTATCTGAAAGAAAATGCACCATTAACAGCTGAACTTGGCAAGTGTGTTTCTTTGTACACTAGAATAAAAACATGATTTCAAATAAAATAGTACTCATTTCGGGAATATTTACTTCATTTGAAAATTCAATTAGGCTTACCCAACTACAATACCAATCTAAAAAATGTATTTACTGCTGCATAATTTAAAGTATCCATTTGGCATGAAATAAATATGAATTGTATAAAACGTGGATTTCAGGGATCAGTCATAAAACTTTCAGCCATCAGTTGTACTAAAAATGAAACAGAAAAAAATTCAGCTTCACATTTTTAAAATTTATAATATGAAACTCTAAAAATCACCTGTTTTCTTTTTATAAAGTTAGACTGGGATTTCTTTTACTGTAATCAGAACTTATAGTTTCTGAGAACGTCAGTACAGAACAAATAACCAAGTCACTAAATGCAAAACATTTCAAAGTGATAAAAAAATGACTGGTAACTTATTGAAACTGTGATTGCATGAATTATGTTTTTGAAATTCTGTTTTAAAAATGTAGATATAGACAAGACACATATAAGTTTTCTTTGACATTAAAAGAATTAATTGAGTCACAAACCACTGAAATCCAAACCAGTGAGTACAAACAGTTGATAGCTACAGTTGTTAGAATATTGAGATAACAATTACAGACTGTTGAAAATACTAAATTACTATTTAAGTTCAGTAAATGCATAAGAACAATAGCCGATATTATCTTGTCTATTAATTCTAATAGTTAATAATAAACTTAGCACCATATTAATAATCCTGCCCTGTCTAGAAAGTAGCCACTGTTTCATGTACTTTAACACTATTTGACAGCTTATTCCAGTGTTTAACTATCCTACTACAAATCCAAACAGTTATTATTTATTTATTTTATACATTCTCACAAGTCTTTTAAATCCATGTACATTACAGTCTTGTAAACCTAGTCATTCAAAAAGAATAGTTGTGTAAAAACTTACCATAATGATAGATGTCCCTCACTTCTCTGTTGCAGATCTCCGCAGCAGGTGACCTTACGTCGGCCAGTATATAAAGGTCTTTCACTACTGTAGGATGTCTGGTATGTCGCATGTAAGCTGCTGTCATACATTGGCCATAAAAGTGACATACACATGAATCTACCTCAGAACTGATTTGAGGAAACCAGACTGAGGAAGGTATGGTATGACCATCCAAGGAAAGGAACCAAACCACCGGGGGGGGGGAAGGAGGGAGGGATTGGAGTACTGCAACAGAGAAGAGAAGGACATATATCATTATGGTAAGATTTTACACAATGATTCTATGTCCTTCTATTCATCTTTTACAATATTCATAGCATGAGGGAGAATACAAAAGCTCATGAATAGAGGCCCGAGGCAGTAGAGCTCTCCAGAAACCTATGAATTATGGCTCTGGCAAACCCTGCTGTGAACCTAGAAATGCCATCCAATTTGTAATGTTTAGTGAAGGTATGTACATAAGTCCATTTAGCTGCTTTGAGAATAGAGTTGTGTCCAATCCCTCAAAGAAGGCACTTGACAAAACTACACAGGCCTAGTGGGGTGGGCTTTTACAGAGGAAGCAAGGGTTTTACCATGCTTCTCAGAACATAATGAAATAGTCTTAGAAATCCAGGTAGAAATACTCTGTTTGGGAACAGGCAATCCCAGAGCCCTGGAGTGATAGGAGACTAATAGCTTTGGTCTTGTCTAAGTAAAGCCTAAGTTGTCTATTCACATCCAGGTGTGCGACACCTTCTCACTAGGATTTTGTGGAGAAGGAAAGAAAGTAGGTAACTGAGTGGATTGGTTGAGTGACAACTCATTGACTACCTTGAGCATAAAAGAAGGGTTAGTACACAAACTAAAGGGAGAAGAGCCATAAGAGCCTGCAGTTCAAACACACAAATGGCTGAAGTGATAGCTAGGAGAGGCAGTTTTTCAGAAGCAATGTTGTAAAGATGCTGATGAAGGTGGCTTGAATGGAGGAAGAGTCAGTTTTTCTAGCACAAAATTAAGATCCCAGGGTGAAAAGAACAGGTTTTCTGGGAGGTCTAATGTGAAGGTCACCTTTAAGAATTTGTTTAATCTCAAACCTCCTAGCTAGAGGGGGGGATAGAGGCAGACAGAGAAAAATAGCTGACATATGGGATTTCACTGAAGAGTAGACCAAGCCAGTATTGTGCAATTCAAACAAATAGCATAGAACCTGAGGGATTTCTACTGGTAGTGGGTCCTGGTTTTGAGAGAGACACCAGACGAAAATCTCTTCTACTTGGCAAGGTAGGATTTTCTGGTATTGGGTTTCCTGGCCTTCTGCAGAACCCTAAGCAATCCTCTGAGAACAGGTGTCTAAAAGGAATTAAAACCCTATCACCCACAAAGTCAGATGAAGAGTAGACAAGTGGGGATGGATTAGAGTTCTTTTGTCTTGTGCGAGAAGTTCCACCCTATGAGGTAACTTGTAGTGACTGCCCTTGGTTAAATGAAGGAGAAATTGGAACCAATGTTGTCTTGGCCAAAAGGGGGTCAACAACAAGATTTTTGGTTTGTCCTGATGAATTTTGAACAGGAAGTTTGGAATGATTTGGGGGGGGGGGTATGCATACAGAAACATCCCCTTCTAAGAGAATGAAAGGGCATCCACGTTCTAGACCAGAGGGTGAGGAAATATGACACAAAAATTGTGGAAGTTGTCTGTTCATGAAGGCAAAAAGATCTGCTTGAGGAATACCCCACTGGTGGACAATGTCCAAAAACACATCCATTTGAAGCATCCATTAGTGGGACGGTGCTAGGGACCTGCTCAAGGTACCTGCCTTGCAATTTTGGTTGGATGGAATGTACACTGCCTGAAGCATCACCTTGTATTGGTCTGCTAGTTACCATACCTGGATTGCCAGCCTGCAAAACAAATAGGACCCCCCCCCCCCATTTGTTCACTTACCAGAGGCCCATCATATTGTCTGTAAACAGTTTCATAGATCCTGAGAGGAAGAGGGGATGAAGGGTTTGAGTGTATAGCAGCAGGGCTGTCATCTCCCTTATATTAATATGTTCCCCTTGTTGAGAGGGGGACCATACCCCTTGAGCTTTCAAGTCTCCAAACACTGCCCCATCCTACATCTGAAGCGTCTATGAATAGCTCTTGAACTGGAGGTAGAGGGTGCAAGGAGAGTCCTAGGTTAAGACACCCTTGTTGAATCCACCACTGAAGTTCCCTCTTCAGACAGGGGATGAGAGGAATTAGAAAATCTTAAGGGTGTGAATGCTGCATCCAAACAGACCTCATGTGAAATTTTGCCAGAGGGAGCATAGTGATAGTGGATGCATTGAAACCAAAAACCATGAGGATCTCCCTTGCTGAAATGTGGTGAAGAGGCAAAAGGTTTCTGAAGTAGGACATGAGGTCCAAAGCCTTCTGAGGAGAGAGAGAGAGAGACTCTCATGAGGTTTGTCTGAATCCTGCATCCTAGGAAGATGTGATCCTGAGAAGGGCAGAGAATGGATTTTTTTAGTTTATGGTGAAACCTAGGTGTTACAGAAGAGAAATGACAAAAAGAAATGTTTTGCTCTAGGATCTCTGAGCAAGTTGCCATAAAGAGGAGATAGTCTAGGTAAGGGAAAACATGGATACCCTGCAGCCTGCAGTAGACAATCACAGGAGCTAAGCACTTTGTAAACACCCTTGGTGAAAATGCCAGGAAGCCACAGAGAAATGTAAAAACTTCCTGCAGTTGGGGATGTGTAGATATGAATCTTTGATATTTAGGGGGGCTAAGAAGGCTTGTGGCAGAATTAGAGGGAACAAGGTTTGAAGAGCTAGCATAAGGAAGGTGGGTACCTTCATAAGGGGGTTGAGATGAGACAGATCTAAGATGGGCCTCCAAGGCCCATCCTTTCTGGGCACCAGGAACATTCTGGAGTAGAAACCTCTTCCTTTTTGGCCTTGAGGAACTTCCTGAATGTTTACTCCAGAGGTCTAGAAGTACATCTGGAAAGAAGGGTAGTTGTTCCTTTGGTTGAGGAGTGCTGAAGAAGGAAGGCAGGGAGTCCCCTACCAGAAAGTATTCTTTTTCAATGATGGGGAGAACCCAAAAGTCTTTAGTTACACTTTCCCAGGCTGGCAGAGACAGAAATAGGCACTGGGAAAGTGGAACATGAGTGGGGCGAATAGGACAGTCAGAAGGAACCAGGCTTATCTGGAAAGGTCTGCTTCTGAACCACAGTTGCAGGGCCAGCCCTGGACTGTTGAAGCATCCTACCATCCTTTTTTGTTTTAGGTGGAGGAAGGAGGGAGTGCCTACATATAAAAGCAGTCTTTGCTGGGTAATTTCTTTGAAATTTAGGCACTGGAGAGGCAAAAATGTGCTTTAATTCCTGCATTACTTTTCTCTTTTCCTGCATAGATTTAAATAAACTAGCAGCTGTAGGACCAAATAAAGTAGAACGGTCCAGCTGCAGAAGATCGTAGTGCATTTTTTGTACTTGAGTGCTACTATATTTGAAATGTTCTCTCATTTTAACTAAGATATCACCAAAGGGTGAGTCAGTTCCTTTGGAATCCTCCTCTTGGGAAATGTCGACAAGAGGGGATCTGTGAGGAGTAGGCCAGAGATTCCTGTTCTGAGAAAGCCTCTTCATCTGAGGAAACCTCTTCTCTGACTCTTTTTTTGTGTGGATGATGTGTTTGGTGGGGTAGGGATTGAAACCGCTAAGGGGGGCTTAAGGGCATAAAGCCTTGAAAAGAACTTGAGTGAATTGTTCCCAGTCACTATGAGGTTCTTTTGGAGGGGAGAGATGTTTTGATTTTTGCTTCTTTGGATGCAGGTCTTTCCTATGTAGTGTCAGAGGGCTGGACGTAGGCCTACACTCAATGATATATGAGTGAATTTCCTCCCGCACCAGAATCTCAGGTATCCCTTTAGGGCCTTCAGTTATTATGAACCTCAGTTCCCCTTGTACATCAGGGATGGATACCTGCTCAGCCTGCAAGGATGTGCCAGTGGTCAGATTGAAGGAGCCTCAACATCGGGCTTAGCCTGTGATCTGGAATCAGAAACTGACCGAATCTCAGGGCTCTCATCTGCCTCTGGAGAGACATCCATATGAAGAGGTGCAGCAGCAGTTTTAGGCCTCAGATTTTTGGCCTTTCACTTACTGACCGACTTGACCTTGGGCCCTGAGGATCCCTCCATCACTCTCTTCGCTAATAACTTTAAGTGCTGTTTTTCCAAGAAATGGCTAAGGAGAAAAATCCCACTTCTAAGGGTATTGGTTACAAAGGCTTGGCAAATGGGACAAAATTTGTGATAGTGGGTAGGCCCTAAGCAGAACACTTACTAAAGAGACTATCCTTATGTGGAATTTGACTTCCACACTGACATTTGCCTTTTTTGGATAACAACTAAACAGTAGTGAAAGAAAAAAGATTTCCTCAATGGGGCACTTATCTGAAAATTTGCAGAAAACAGCAAATGGCTTGGCGAGCAGACCGATGTTCAAGGTGGCATAAGGACTGGTGGCAGAGAAGTTCTGAGACAGATGCATACATACTTCACTTTTTTGGCCAATGTACAACAAAAGCTTGCATGCAAAGTAACATGCAACCTACAATAATGAAAGACTTTTGTATACTGGCTGACATTGGGTCACTACTGCAGAGATCTCCATCATTCTAAGAATAATGCAACAGATGAATAGAAGAACATTAAAAGGGATTTTGCTAGCCTTGAACTCTACAATCATATCTCCCCATGTTCTTCGTTATGCCATTGTGTATAGATTTAGCTCTTTGAGTCCATCTAAGTAAGACATAATACCAAGGGAATCAATCATTTTACTTAAAGATGTAGAAATATATTGTTAAGCAAAATTACAGGATTTAGATTTGATATACCAGAAGAGACACCAATGCTCTAACTTTGCTTACATACGATTAATAATTAAAGACAGTAAAACTTATTTATTTCTTGATTTAATGTTTATATTACTACATGCCAATGTATCAGAGTTCCAGTTTTGAAACTTTTAAGTCCTAGCTGGTAAAGCTGGTAAAGGTATTTTTTTTATCCACCCACATGCCTAAATCCTTAAAGGAATGCTCATCATTGAGCAAACTGACAAATGAGTGAATACAGAAAAGAGTGATCTTTTTACATTGAATCTAAAAACCCTAGCATCCTCTGCAAGTTATATTTTCCAGCTCAGAGATTATACAACAGGAGGGTAAGGGCAAATTCCCAGACTGCAATGAGATCTCACAAATAGAGGAAAAGCTAAATAACAAACCTGTTAGGGCATTCACATGTATGAGTGTTTGCTCTTACAGACTACAGCCCTTTAAAGACGGTTATATATTGTATTGTTTTATCGCTTTTGTAAATGTACTTTTAACCGCAGAACCTTCAGGATTCACAGATGTAGGCTTTTTCATGTTTATTTCCAGCTGGTTGAATTTGGCCCAAGTCTGAAGTTAATGAAAAACACCCTGAAGTAAGCTAAAATCATTTATATTGGTAATAATTTTAACAATCCTCTAATTATCTGCATAAATATTAAAAAACATAATCTGATTAAAAAATTGGATCACTAAGGTGTCAATTAAACAAATAAAGTCCAGGGAGAGCTCTATGTGGTATATGCTTAGCTAGAGAATAAAATTCAGATTTATTGCAGCAATGTCAGCTCCGCAGGTTCCATTAGTAATCTAATTATAAATTATTGTTATTAGCTGATCTCCAGGATCCAGGCTCCTCTGTTTTACCATAAGCAAATGATTCTTTTTTTTTTTCAATAATTTTTATTTTCGTTTTACATTTGCAAAAACCATAACCATTCCATAATTACAAAATGACCATATTTGCATGTTATACATTGTGGATAAAGTAGAAACATGTAGGTCATACAAAAGACCTAATTACAATATATATACAAAGATGCTTTCCCAATTAATTTCGTTAGTCTAAAAACAGCACATACAAAAATGATTCTACGTCCATAGATAAGCTGTGTACTCATGGGCATACTTCCAGTTCATTTAAGATATGGTGTACCTGATGCTTTATGCTAATAAGATGGGGTCTATATGACAGTATCTAATGGACTAAATAGCGAATGCTATTTAGTCGATCCGATACTGTCGAAATAGCAAAATAGCGAAGTCACGGCACATTGAATTTTTTCCCAGGGAAAAAATTTGGTTGGCCGTCTTTGGTACTTTGCCATTTCCTCCACTATGGTGCGATGTCGGAGTTGGTATATTTATGTAGGGGGTGTGTGGGTGGCACAGCCCCCCACATCAGGGGGTGTGGGTGAAGCCCCCCACTTAAATTTGTGTTTAAGGTTTTTTTTTTTTTTTTTTTACGGAGCATCAAAAATTTTCACTGGGAAAACATTTGCTGTTCCATTTGTTCGATATTTTGTTGTTTAGATATTATCAGTACGATGAAATAGCGTTCACTATTTTCATCGTACGATAATATAATATAGACGCATAAGATGTTATAGAAATGTTCCCAGATTGCTCAGGCTTTCATATTTTTGTTTCTTTTGTCCAATACTATTTTATGTGCTAATCATAGATGTTTAATAGCAGATTTCTTGAATTCCTCCCAAGCGATACTTACAGGATCTAACCATTTGCGAGCTATATACAGCTTCATTAATAAGAAAATCGTTATAATTGGGTTAGCTTGTTTTCCTAAGATGTTGGCCGGGAGAATGTGTAAAAGAATAAATTCCATTGTTACTGTTGATGCTTGGTACCCCATTTTTTGCAGTTGTAACTTAAGGGAATTCCAAAGCTTGAAAATGCATTTACAACTCCAGAATACATGTATTAGGTTTGCAATCTGGCCTTTACAGTGTGGACAGTATGGGGACTTAGTTGCATTGAATTTATGAAGAATTTCTGGGGTGAAATAAGCATTATTATTAATCGTGAGTTGCGTGTAAGAGAGTTTTTTAAGTGGAATAGTTTTCAATGTTAAGTTGATTGCCTTTTCCATTTGCTGGTCATCCATATCAGATTTTAATTTTCTCCAATAATTAGAGAAGGTCTTTCTGGAATTTGATTTCTCCTATCATTTTGTATGAGTTCATAATTGTTTTCATTGACATTAACATAGTATTCCAAAGTAGGGTACAGTTTTCGATGTCACTTTCGAGTATGGTAAGGTTTTGGAGGTAACTGGAACACACCTATTTGATTTGTCTTAAAATTCTTATATATGCTTTAAGTAAGTTTAGATTACTTCTTAATTCATGAATTGTGCTATTGAGGAATGGGTAGATATCTTGGATTGTCTTATGCTTTAACCGAGGGAAGGAGTCTAGGTTTAGCGTCTTGTTATTTATTTTTAAGTTACGATTTTTATGGAGGGGTTGTAGTATTATCATAGCTTGTCCAAGGTTTAAGGAGTGAAAAAGTTTTTGTGTTATATTTATAGAATGTTTTAGCAGCTCTGTTATGTTATAGGCTTGTAAATCTTTTTTATTTAAGAAGGGAAGCGCATTGAGACTGACGTCTAGTGTTTTTATATACATATAGTATATTGTTACAAAGGCCAGTGAACCAATCTTTGCCAAGGGGTCATACTCTGCTATTCTCAGTATTCTATTAATGTTGATAATAGAGTAGTAGGTTTTGACATCTGGCAAGTTCAGACCCCCTTTGTTCTTGGGAAGTGTTAGTGTTTGATAAGAGATTCTGGTCTTCTTAGGTTCCCATACAAATTTTGCTAGAAAGGTATGCATTTGTTTGAAGAATTTATTATGTATAGTTATCTGAGATGTCATAAATAGATACATTAATCTAGGTAGTATGTTCATTTTAATTATTGATACTTTAGATAAAAACGCTAGCTTAAGGTTATTCCATCTTGTACAATCTTGTGTTATGTTTTGTCATTTAAGAGTTACTTTATGTTGGTAGAGTTCCTTGTTATTCTGAAAGAAAGTAATCCCCAGGTATTTGGTTTCTTCTTTTATTTTTATTTTGTCTAAGAGAGGTATTAGGGAGATGAGTCTAGGTGGCCTTGAGGGGAATATATTAGTTTTATTAAGGTTTAATTTGTAGTTAGACATGTATGAGAATTGTTCAATTGTGTTTATTATTTTGGTCATGTCTGAGCTTGGTGTAGTAAAGTATATGTTTAAATCGTCTGCAAATGCTGAAAGATAAACTTAGAAGTTATGTATTGAGGGGGGATTATGATATGTATTTTGTTTAATATATAGGAATAGGGGTTCTAGGTATAGATTGAAAAGAAAGGGTGATAGCGGGCAGCCTCGTCTTGTTCCATTTTTTATTGAAATTCTGTTTGACCATGTTTTGTTTATATATAGGGATGTATATGGATTACTATAGAGAATTTGAATAATCTGTATAAAACATTTAACTATGTCAAAGTGAGGTAACGTTTGCAGCAAGAATTCAAGATTGACCCTATCAAAAGCCTTGTGGGCATCTATTACCATTGTGAAGATGTTGGTATTTCTCTGATCTGCAAAGGATATTAACGCTTCTAATGTTAGCGTGTTGTCACTGATCTGTCTACGTGGTGTAAACCCAGATTGTTCTGGGTAAATTATTTTTCTCTATCAGCTTTTTAACTCTATTTGGGAGTATTGAGGTCAGGATCTTGGTGTCTATATCTAGAAGAGAGATGGGTCGATAGCTCTCTGGCTTTTTAGGGTCCGCTTGGTCTTTTAATATAAAAATAGTTTTATGAATATCATGTATGTTGTTATTTATTATATAGTTCAGCACGTGGTATAATAATTTGACAACTAGTGGACTGAAGGATTTATAAAATTCTGAGGTAAGCCCATCCAGTCCTGGGGCCTTGTGTGGTTTTAGATGTTTAATTGTTGTGGTTATCTTGTTAATGGAAATGGGCTTCATTAGTTTTTTTTTTGTTGATCTAAATCTAGTTCGGGGAATTTTAGTTTTTGAAGAAAAAGATCCCTATCCTCCTTCGCAGCTTGTAGAATTTGTTCTCCATATGTTTGACTATATATTTGTTCAAATACTGTGATAATTTCCTCATTTATTGTATAGTTTTTCCCTCTGCTATAATTGAGGTGGATTTTTGTTGAGAGATAATTCTGGCCAAAGCTCTGGAAGGACTTTGGGCTTCTTCTGCGTAATTTGCCAACTGTCTTGTCTCATAAAAAGATAAATTTCTGTTCTCGAACATATATAGGTATCTGTAGTTTTAGGAGGTCCATTTCTGTTTGATTATTAGGGTTATTTATCAATTCTCTTTCACATTATTCTATTTTCTCCTTTATTTTATGTTCCTATTTCAGGTGGATTTTTTTATAATATGCTGTTTTTTTTAATGAAAGTTCCTCTGATTTATGTTTTGGTCAACACCCATTCTATAACCATTGGTGTTTGGGAAATGAAGATATTTACAAGGGATGTTTTTAATATCTCCTCAATCTCTTCTACTACATCTGTTTTGAAGAACAGATTAGGATTTAATGACCAGTTATTAGCTCTATTGTTTAAAAAACTTTTTTGTCCCAGTTGATACTCAGTGTAACTTTGGAATGATCTAACAGAAATCTAGTGTGTATGACTATTGTAGGGTCCATGTTAATGAGTATGTCTGAGATTAAAAAGAAGTCTATTCTCGCCCAAAATTTATGGCATTGGGAGTAGAATATGTAATTCCCAGTTTTGTTATGTTTGTCATCATATTTAAAAGGGTCCTATAGTTTGAAGTCTTGTTTAAGTTAATTTAAAGCTATTGTAGCTTGTCTATTATGTAGTTTGGTCGGGTTTGATTTATCCTTTCCTGGGTTTTGATATGTGTTCCAGTCACCACCAATTATTAGATAATGATCTTCTAGTTGGTTTAGAACTGGGTACAGTGACATGAAAAAGAGATGTTGGTTGCTACAAGGTGCATATACATTTAACACCATTATGGGTTTTGGAAATACCGTGTTAGTAAATGTTACATAGTACCACCTTCCCTCTTTGTCAGACTTAGTTTCAAGTATTTTATTCTGAAAATGTTTTTTAATTATTATGGCCACCCCAGGACTGTAAGTTTTGTCCCCAGAAGCTGTAATTTGTTTTATCCACATTTTTCCCCAATATCTGTCCATTGCTCTGAAGTTAAATGTGTTTCTTGTATTAAGTTGAGATTAGCTGTGGTTTTCAGGGCTAAATACAAAAATAGTTTCCTTTTTTATTTTGTAGTCCTTTAACGTTCCACATTTCAATTTCCCACATTTATGTGATAGATATACTTATTTTAACTGCTCTATATGTTAATTTAGATTTATGGTCTTTGTATGTGTTATAGTGTGTCATTGGAAAGCATCTAACTATTCGTGTCCCTACACTGTGCCTACCCACTATACCCCTGGATCAGGAATAAACGGGGGAATACAATGTGATTTTAGTATGTACCTTATGATTCCCACTAATATTAAATTGTGTTTTTTCTTTACATATAAGTTTGTGACATGGTATCCCCCTTATGTTACTATATACGATATGGACAAAGCTTAACAGACTAGTTCTCTACAAAAAATACTGCTGAGTTGTATTCCTAGTCTCAACCTTTAAACTATTATACCATTAGAGTACAGAGGTTAAAGTACAAAACATACAGCTTATAAATTTATGATCTATTCCTCCTAAAAGTGCATTTTTAAACAACATGTTAATGATCAAATTCTCAATTAGATATGGAAAAATATACAACAATGTAACCTATATTTTTAAGCCAGACATCTCATATTTAAATGATCCTTCTCCATATATTTCTCTTACCTTCCCTCTTCTTATATGTATAACTTACCCAGCTTCTATGTTCAGGCAATCTTCTGTAGCAATCTATAACAAACTCAGATTGCATTATTCATAGGTTGGTACTAGGCTATCAGCCCTAGGACCTAAACAAGCCTAGCCATAACAATTCCCTGGATATTTCTTAACACAATATTTACTTCCCTGCACTCCTGTCTAGCAGGGTGACTGACATGATCCCCGGGGCGAATTTCCTATCTCTCATCCAATCATCAAGGTTCCTTTTGAAGAGGGCCAAGGAGGTGCTCTGCTTGACATGTATGGGCAGTCTATTCCAGAGTATGGGAATCTCTGGGTCAGGAATCTATCCCTCCAGCATGTTTTGTTCATTGTGATAACAAGGTTTAGGCCCTTGGAGCATGTGACACTGAGGGATTGGGATTTCTTTAAGTGGATCATGTCCAGCAGCTCAGGGTTTGACATGGCCTTGTATGTTAAGCAGTGATCGCCTCTGAGTAGTCGATATGCCACAGTGTATAGCTGGAGTTTATTTAGACAGTCAGCATATGGCACCTGTTTTAGGCCTGTGACTCTTTTAGTGAGGTATTTCTGCACCCTTACCAGCTGTTGCAGATGTCTTGTGAGGTACATACCAAATGGGGCGTTATACTCTATAACGGGTCTAATGAGGGATGAGTACAGTGGGACAATGACCTCCTTTTTTCTGGATGAAATGCCCTTAGTGATGAGGTGTGCCACATAGAAGGATTTCCTGACTGTTGTGGCGATGTGGTTATTGAAGGTGAGACCACTGTCCACCTGTGTCCCTAAGTCTCTCATCACACTTTTGATGTTTAGTGTACTGCTACCTTTATAGCAATTCATGGGTACATGTTTTTTTCCAAAGGGGATAACTATACATTTCTTGGCATTAAGCTTGAGCCCATGGCTCTGGCACCAGGCATCTGTTTTTATAAGGCCCTTTTGTAGAATATCCACATCATTTGGGTATTCAATAATGGCTCCCAGTTTGCAGTCATCTGCGAACTTTGTTAGCCAGAGTCCCTTAGTGTTGGCCTGTACTTCAGAGAAGTAGATGCCAAACAAGAGTGGTCCCAGGACTGAACCCTGAGGTACTCCACTTGTCACTTGTCAGGAGCTGGATTTGGAGTCGGCTACTTTTACAGTCTGGGTTCTGTCAGTAATCCAGTTGGCAACGCATTGAGTGACGTAGGGATTTATGCCCAGTTTAGTAAGTTTATCTATGATTCCAGAGTGGGGGATGGTGTTGAAGGCCTTGGCAAGGTTCAGATAGGCTGTGTGGAGTGCCTTACCCTAGTCCACAGCTCTGGAGAGTGATTCAAAGAAGTCAATCAGGTTCAGGAGACAAGATCGGCCCTTCATGAACCCAAACTGGGTGGGGTCCAGTGTTTGAAGGTTGCCAATGTCTTTGTTTATAAGTTTCATGATAATGCGTTCCATGCCCAGGCTCATCAGACTGATGGGACAGTAGTTCCCAGGATCCAAAGTGGATCCCCCTTGTGGAGTGGGATAACTGTAGCTGTGCGCTACTTAGTGGGCATGAAGCCTGAGGTGAGGCTATGATTAAACATGACACTTAGGTGAGGTGCCAGTTCATTTTGTAGTTCATGTAGTACACAACACGGGATGTCATCTGGTCCCATGGATGCTGTATTCTTAGCTTTGGAGAGTGCGGTTTTTACCTGTGTGGCCATGATTACCGGAATTTGGCAATCTTTTGGTATTGAGATGGGCTCTTTAGGGGGTGAGAGGAGGTGAAGATGGTACTAAATCAATCTGCCAGGATATTGCCAATATCCTTGGGATCAGTATATTTAATGCCATTCTGTTGTAGCTCAGGGTAGATCTGAGCATTGTCATTTAGATTTTTGACATAACTATAGAATGCCTTGTGGTTGTCTTTGGAATCTTTGGCAACTTTATTTTCCTAACTAGCTTTTGAGGATTTTATGATGGATCTCAGCTTCTTACTGAGGTTGGTGAGGGAGTTTTTTGCATCCTGGGATTTTCCTCTTTTCTGCAACAGTTTCTTCCTTCTGTTGTATAGTTTGTTTATAGTAGGGGATCACCATATTGGCTTCCTTTTTTTGGAGGAGAGCATCTTGGTTCTATTTGGGATGGCACGATTCATGCACGAGTGGATGTGCTCATACAGTGCCTTAGTGTAGGATTCAGCATTTAAACTTTTAGATCCCATCTGCATGGGTGTCATGAAGTTTGTCACTTCTGACTTCAGTAGCATGAAGTTGGCTTTGGAGACGTTTTTTACAGAGCTTTTCTTACTGCGGGGGTGGGGTGGGATGTGGATGCCAAGGGTGATTTGCTTATGGTCAGACCTGACCAATGAGGGGGTGACCACTGGTGTGGAGCATCTATCTCCCATGTTGGTAATGACCAGGTCTAGAATACTGGAGCCCCTGGTGGGACAATGGATTAGTTGACCTACGGCGTTGGAATTTATGAATTCCAAGAACAGTTGGAAAAAGGTGTTGGTACCCGAGTAGTTTTCCCAGTTAATGGCAGGGTAGTTGAAATCACCCTGTATTACGGTGTTTGGTTGTATCTTAATATTTTCCAGTATGTTTAGAAAGGTGTAGTGAGAATCGTGGGGCATGGTGGGGGATCTGTAGCAAGCTACAAATTGGATTGCAGTCTTACCTAGTGTTAGTTGCACCTGGAGAATTTCAGATGCATTGTGCTGGGCAACTAGCCTGGAGGTGTGAATATCCTTGGTGAATATGGACACTCCTCCACCTTTAGTGTTTTGGTCTTGGTTTTGTAGCCGAAAAGTGTGGTAAGAGTAGTAGCCTGGGATTGCAGGGGTGCTCTTTGGAGCCTTGAACCAGGTCTCACTTACTGCACAGATATCAATGTTCTCCATTTTTAGTAGTGCCTTGAGAGAGTGCATTTTGAAGTTTAGTCTTCTAGCATTGAGTAGCATTACCTTCAGATTTTGCATGCTTGTATCTGTTACGGTGGTGGTTTTGTCCTTTGAACCTTGCCTAAAAAAGGCACATAGGAGTGGCAAGAGCTTTAACCAGTAACCTGAATTGGCATCTAAACAGAAGTGGGCATTTGAGGAAATGAAAAAAAAAAAAAGGGTTTGCAAGCTTAGGCAGGTATATATACTGTTAAGACTTGCTTGTTTAGATTATATTTATATCTTCTGCAGTCAACTAGGTTGCATTCATATTGTCATATAATTCCTCTCCTCTAAACTGCTTAAACTCTCATTCCTGCAGTTATTCTAGTTAAACATCATTATTTCAATCAAGAACCATTTACTTAGTCTGGTTCTGCCAGACTCACATCCAGAAATTAAAATTGGATTCTTTACAATAAGCTTGTATTGGAGAATCAAAGTCACAAAAGTACCTTATTCTTCTGATTCTTCAAAGTCATGTTTGCAGGATTTACTAGTCAGTTGTTGTCTTATTCTTTTATGTAAATTTTTGTGATTTTGAGTCAGAAATCACTTCTTGGTCTTGCTGCACCTTCCTTTTAGGTCATTTTGGTTTTATAGTGGAGCTTTTGAGCTCGAAAGGGGGACTGTTTTAACATGCCAGATTCCTGTGAAATGGTGTCACCTTATATTACATGCATCGGAAATGTCAGTTGAATTTTAGTTCCTACCCAGTTTTCATTTCCTTTTCCTGTGTTCCTCATAGCTCCCATCATTGATTTAAGGGCCTAGGCAGCAAGAGGAAGCTCTCAGGGTGTGTATCCCATCAAAAACACTCACAATTCGGTCCAATTTTTACTCAAGGGTCATTTTTAAATTTCCAACCATTTTATTTTGCTTCTGGAGGTGGAATCTGCTTGAAAACTGACAGGAAAGTCTCTTTTGCTTCCTTGGGGTTAGCAATCATGTATTTTACATCTTTTACATTTTAAATTAGAAGGTTTGGTTATTTCAACTGGAATTTTATTTTATTTTCTATCAGAAACTTGCAGTATGGAGATAGAAGTTGCCTTGCTTGGCTTATCTGAATGGGCAGATCTTGAGCAAAGGAAATTTTATTATTATTCCAGGTGAGTGTCCCTTTCTTCTTGGCTGCAAAGAGTATTTTATTTACATACTTATAGTTTAAGATTTTGGCATACACAGGTCTTGGTCTCAAGGATGATTGAGCTTCTCTCAGAGCTCTGTGGCTCTATCTATTATTATTTGTTGTGTTGCTTCAGAATCATCTAGTAAAGATTTTAGTATGAGTTTGATAGTTGGTATTAGATTAATGTGTGACACAGTTTCAGGGATTACCCTTATGATATTGTTTCTCAGATCTCTTGCTTCTAAATCTATTATTTTTGCTTGTAGACTTTGCAGCTCTTTGTTATGGGAATCAGTTCTCTGAGATATAGAGTCTAATTTTATTTCATTTTCTAGTATTTTTGTTTCACATTTTTCAATTCTGGTTAGAATTTGATTAAATTAGTCTCCAAATGTTTGAAACTGTGTGGATAAGTCTTGTATTGCTTGTTGAATGGGCAATAAAGCTGTTTTTATATCTTCCAGGCTAGCTGGCTGTTCTGACTTGGTTTTATTTGCAGGCTTGGTATTGTCAGATTGCTTATTTGTCCTCTGTCTTTTTGGAGTTGTGTCTTTGTCTGGTGAGGCTAGTATCGAGAATTTGGTTTTAGTTATTAAAGTCTCCATATTATTTTCTTCTTTCGACATCTTGCTTTTAGGTAAGTTTTGCAGACTTTATGTATGACTGCAGGGCCACAGCACCAAACGGCTACAGATGATTTCTAGAATCTTAGTTAATCCTTTTGTTTTAAAAGGAAGCAGTTGCTTTTTTTCCCCTCTTTTGAATGCTGTTTGTTGTCTGGAATAGATATTCAGTCATATTTCTTTATTTTTTAGTCTGCGCTGTCTTCTGGGTTTATTATAATCCAGGGTATTTCAGAGAGCTAGGTGCTTGCAGTGCTCACAGAACAGTGGCCATCTTGAACCCTCCCCACCATAAGCAAATGATTCTTAATTTTGTCAAAAGCCTGAGTAAAAAATATATATAAACCATATCAACTTGAAGATAATGTTCTGGAGCAGATGTACTGCCATTGTGAAAAGCTAGGTTACATGTTACAGCTGACTGATTATGCATAAATGCACCTAGTTTTTTATTTATCAGATACAGGTGATGCAGTTCTTGCATTAGCTTTTCCAGCAATTAACTCTCAATAATATTTCCAAAACAGAATGGGAGGTTGATACTTGAGGCTGCTAATGTTGACTGCCATACATTAGATTTGTTTATGGATGGTTTTTAACTTCCCACAACTGAGCATGAGCAGCTACCTGGGCCTCTGTTCATCCACTGGGTCTTGCAAACCTTGACTTTGCCTCCCTTGGACTAATTTTGACCCTAGTCCAGTCCTGTAGGGAGATCAAGGAACCTGGGGCAGTATCGTATGGCTACTGGGAAGCATTTTTCTACTTTTGTCCTCATCCCAGCTCTACCAGCAATGCCCTGCAAGGGTGTCCTACAAGAGGCAACAGCACTGCTCCACCACTTACTTCTACAAGGGACTTACTATCAGCAGAACTAACGTGCCTACCTTCAGGCAACAACTCATGTATGTTCTGAGCAACCTGTCCTGCCTGTGCCATAGAGTATCTGAGCCTCTAATCAACTCCTGGTCACTTGGTCAAACTCAGGGAGCTATCCCTCTATGCCACTAATGCAGGCTGCAGTACACTGCAGATGTTAATAGTTTGAAAAAAAATCAGTATTCCATAGTTATGGTTACTATGCCAACACCACATGACTTCCACACTTCCACAGGCCATTAGCTGAAGACCTATATAATTTTGGAGGACTATGTCCTGGTAGTTACAATGTAACTTGTACAGCATAAATGATATCAAGTAATTTTTTTAAGTATGAATTATGCAGATACGCACAATTGTCATAGTTCAGCAAATATCTCAGAAAGCAAGCATCCAGAAAAGTTTATTTTGTAGTTATATGACAGTTCTAGTTTGGCTACATCCAACTATTATTTCATTGCTAGCTACAGATCCCCATTATTGTCCTTCAAAGATTATGGAAATGAGCTTAACACAATTGAGGGGTTAAATATCAAAACAAATACCTTTTTGCTAGGAGACTTCCACTATCCAGGCATTGATTGGCACAATAACAGAACCAAAAAGGTGGTGATTGGCACAATCACACCTCAAAAATGAATTTGCGCAGCATTTCCTAAGCTTTGTTAAAAACAATGCAGTGGTGCAAATTGAAGAACTACCCACTAAAGTTTTAATATCATTGACCTGCTCCTTACCAAATTAACTCATGTCTGCTGCCCACCTGACTTCTCCTCGTCACTTAAGTATGGCAACAAAACAGTTATCATCCCTATCAGGCCTAGTGGTACCACTCCAACATCAATCAAGACCATATTTAGGGACTTCTCCAGGCAACCCTACTTCAACTTGTAGACGATTATACAAAATTGCCATTAATTCACTGCAAAGGTACCCAGCCGAGAAAGCTGCTGCATTTCCCTCTACATTTTTTGCCAGTACCTAAATAACTGCAGAGAGACATCTGTATCTATCCACACTAAATGTAATGATAAGTCAAGAATAAACAAACTCCCTGGTGAAAGTAACTGTATAAAGAAGAAAGAAAACTATGCAAAGTGACAAGAAATCCCCCTTCCCCTACCTCAAGACCACCTTACAGAATGCCAGCAAATAATTTAAGAATACTACTAGAAAGTGAAACCTAGAGTACAAACTGAAAGTTGCTACAGATACCAAAGAAAACTACAAATCCTTCTCTAGTTGTATCAGAAGATTGAGGAATAATGCCCAGTAATGTACTGAGCTTTTCCATAATCATATTACTGTTCCCAAGGATATAGTGAATAATATTAGCAAACATATTTAGTGCTAACTTACCATGTGTCCCCACATTGTTGCCCCAATTTTCACCTGAAAATTTAGTTTCCCTCAAAATCACATTGGAACAAGTCTTGGGATCCCTGACAAAGGCTAAAAATAGTATTTCTGCAGGAACTGGCAGTATACCAGGCTGCATTCGGTTACACTTCATAATCTCGAATTACTGAAATCCCGAATTTCAGTAACCTGAGACCATGAAGGTGAAAACCAGAATGCTGAAAGTGTATCAGAGCGAATTTGAATATCTCGAATCCACGCTTATGCATTTCCGGTACGTCGCATGTAGTGTTATGGTGCCTGAGATTGCAGGTGAGTGAGTGCTTGTGTGTGTTTTTGTACTCTGTATGTGTGGGTAAGGCTAGGGAGGTGTAAGTGTCCGTGTGAGTGTTGGATTTGTTGGTGTTTGTGTATGTGTATTTGTGTGCGAGCAAGTGGAGGATGGTGTGGTGTGAGGTTTTTTTTTTATGTTATGTGTGACCTCGGAGTTGGTATATATAAGTAGGGGGGTGCAAGGTGGCTCCCCCCCCCCCGCTTATAAGGAGTATAGGGTTGTGTGGTTTGTGTGCTGTGGGTGGAATTATGTGTGTGTTATGTGGTGTATGTATGTTCATGATTGTGTGATTCGGGATTGTGGATTTCGGTATTGTGAATGGTTTGACTTTATAGTCTTGGGTTACTGAAATTCGGGATTTCAGTAATTCGAAATTATGAAGTGAAACCCTGCATTCTCATCAGTGCTAGGAATACATTATATGAGCCTCACCTCAAACTGCTCAATTTCAGCCTGTCCTCAGGGTTTGTGCTTGACACCTGGAGAACAGCTACTGTGACTACCCTACATAGAGGTGACCTCTTCACAGCCACAGGTAATTATACTCTGTTCACATCACAAGCCTTGTATGCTAAGCCACAAAACATATAGCAGAACTCATTTATGCAGACATAATTAACTTAACTGATCTAGACCCCACTCAGTCTGGTTTTCTAAAAGATAGATCTTGTCTTCTGTACATGGTAAACTTCTTTGAAAAGTTTACAGAAGCTATGGACAGTGATCACTTCATGCATACTGCATATCTTGACTTGTCCTACATGCTGTTATTATTCAAATATTAGACAAGCTTAATGTAAACCCATATGCTGTATACTGTATTTTAAATTGGTTATCTAACAGATCCCAAGTTGTGCCAATACCCTGTTTGAATGTAAAATTGCAACTAGTGAGATACAACATAGATCACTACTAGGTCTTCTCCTTTTGACATTTACTTTGCAGTCTTCAAAGCCAATATCCCTGAATTTTGGCTGACCATGTCTGCTAGTGAATGAAAGCAGGGCACTGTTATGCAATCATCCACTGATACTAAGTTTTTTCAGCAAGGGCTGGAAAAGACACATGCCTTGAGTATTGAATACAGTCCCAAACTAAATGCCAAAAAGTGTAGCATTGTACTGATTAGGAAAAAAAAAGCTGTTCCCACCTCATTACAAGTGGTACTCGTTCAGACAGATATAGTTGTAAGAGAACAGGGCACTTATCTGAACAACTTTCCCTTATTCGATTATCACATTTCTACCATTGTCAGCAAAACCTTCTATCCAGCCCAGTTAATTTTCAGGATGATATCTTTAAGGTCCAAAAAATCATCTTATCATTGTAGTCATCCCTTATCACACCCGTTATTGAATGCAGTGCCTCCTTTAATATGTACAAATCCAAGCATATTGCTCAGCAGGAAAAGCACCAATGATTTTTAATGAAGAATTTAAAGACCTTATATCTTTAGCTGTCCTGATAGATTAGCACAACTCTCTTCACACAGTCTAGTGTTCTCCACCCCCAAGTGTTGTAGGTTTTGCTTGTTAGGGTAGGAGAATGTAGAGGCATGGCTGCCCCTACCCACACACACACACACACACACACACACACACACACACACACACACACACACACACACACATTCAGCATCATTCATGGACACGCACCCATTTACCCATATACACACACACACACACACACAGACATTCATACACATGCACACAGACAGATAAATAGGCACACACACAAATTCATACACACAATCTACTCTCCTCCACTGTGACCACCCAGTGAGACAAACATTTAACCGAGACCACTCATGCCTCTCCAGAAATGCATACAATGGGGATTGCAGCTTTTCAGCCATGTTAACTAATAAAGCCTGGCACCCATGTCCCTTATGGACAGAGGTAGCTCATAAATGTCTGGCCCTCGTGTCTTATTTGGATGTAGATCATCAGGCTTAAAAAGGCCTCTTGGGTCATTAGCCTAGTAACAGTCTATGAATCTATGAGCACAGACAATGCCACATTAGCTGTATTACTGCAGACATGATAATTAAAAGTCTGATTCAGTAGTAAGATTGTAACACTGTGGGTGTCATACTGTGATGGTGCACACATATCGCACACTCCGTGTAGCAGTGATAACTGTGTTACTAATCATACCCTGAGTACAAAGGGCATGATGACCAGTAACATACAAATATACATGGGCATGCAGTGCCGGGAATGATACAACACAGCCTTACCCCTAATAATGTTCCTATTACATGCCAGTTGTGATTATATTGTAGGCATTTGTGCATTTTCCATTTACTGCTTGCATTTACACTTTTAACATACAGTGGGAACTCCAATTACCAGCAGAATGCCCCACTGGACTCAATGAGCCATTCCTTAAAGAAAATGTGATAAATGCAATGTTACACCAATTTATCATTACTTCAGTTTTTGAGGTAGTGCTTTGTCAATACATTTCCGAAGTGTAGCATAGGTCTGATTCAAAATCTCTGCTCTGAAAGAACAGGGTAGAGTGCTACCCTGTGATAACATCTTTCAAAGTTTGCAAAATTTCGCTAATGATTTTATTTTGGGGTGCTAAATAAGGCATTAGAGAGGGAAAACAAAAAAATCTTAGAAGAGGATATATAAATTAAGTGGCTATAACAAGATCATGGTTTGTCAAACAATATCATTATGTAATGAAGTGTCTGTAAAGAATAGAAACAAAATCCTGGTAGCATTTAACTAAGACTGGGTGACTTTTGAAAGGTATGATGTATAAGAAGATGTGAAGTAAATCATGGTCCTATGAAACTCTGATCAGTTCATACTACAGACCATGTATGTCAGAGCAGTTATGAATACTGAATAAATAACAGAACTGTACTAGTACATGTTGTATGCAGGACACGAGGAAGAACAGGGACAGGGTTAATTTTCTAATGACCCTTAAAACAGAAAGATAAATTAAGAAGTACTGTTTATATGTCACAGCAGCTACCTCTGTTTAACGTATTTTGCATTAATGTCATTTGTTTGGGGGCATAGAGCTCCTCACTTTGCCTCCAGCTTTAAAACTAGGTCGTCAGTGGCAACTGGGGCAAGACTATGTCACTAAAATGCTGACATTCTAATCACAGAATAGCAGGAATGTACAACTATCTAAAATGAGCCAGTTTAAAGGTAGGTAAAGCCGATGATATTTTGCACACACAGACACAGATAGGTGCACTTGTTTTAATAATACATTGCATTTTATTTAAGCAGTATATGAAGCAAGGAGTGGTGATAACCTTGTAAATTGCTAAGTAGTTGTAAAGAAGCTGTCCCTGTGTAACTGACACACACAACTTAGAAAGATGCAGGTGTTATAATAGAGGACCTGTAAAGAAAAATTTGGAAGAGAAAGGCAAATTCTGTTATCCCTCACTTTTTTCTGTTATTCTCCACATTTCTAATGCTCTTGTAATACATGGAGAGAGCTGATTATAGTATAGAAATGTGAGAAAAATAATCCTGTTATAGTGAGATTTTACATCTGAACAGTACTGTTATTGCACAGTACATCTCATGCTCACACACACTCACACACACACACACACACACACACACACACACACACACACACACACACCACAGTTCCATGAATACAGTGACTACAAAGTCTACTCACGAAGCTCTAGAATCAGAAGCTCTCCTTGATTTTCATATTTTTTCTCCATCTTATGTAATTTTTTTTTATTTTGAATTTGCGAGACAAGTGTAATGAATACAGTAAGCAATTCATGCCAGATATTATAGTTAAAACTTCTTACTTTTCAGAAAGTGCATGTTAAGGCAGATTTTATTAACATTTTAGGGTTCTGACTAAAAATTAACTCTATAGTTATAGGCTTTGTACCTGATCAATGTTGGCTTAGTCACAAATTCTTAAGGTAAGAAGTTTTAAGTCACAAGCAGCTTTAAAAGGTGATGAGTTTTCACATAATTTCTCCAGGAATCCACTGGATTTCAGCAACCCACACTTTTCTTGTCATTTTAAGATTTATTGGTTTACTACACACACACACACACACACACACACACTGTGTCACAATCTCTCTCTCTCTCATTCTCACACAGATATATGACTGAGAAGGTTTAGTTGTTAAAAGTTTCATGTACTGCAAAATAAAAACAAATATATGAATGAGTGAATGAATAAATGCTGTGTGTGTGAGCATGTGTGCATGCGCATGTGTGTGCTTATATGATTGTGTATTCTAGGTTCCTTTACAGTTGTGGATACTAACAAAAATAATAAACATGCATGGAAACAGACAAGAGGCTGTTCTGCTTCTCAGTCAGACTGAGGACCCTCAGCTACTATGTAAGGTTTGAAGCTCTGTCCCTCTGTCTGTTACAGACTCCTGAGATGTGATTTATGTCTACCATTGTACACTGTTAAGGACTTAACATTACTTGGTCTACTACTATCTCCACAAAACAAAAGGAATGACAAACACGCCAACTAAAGACTTGACTATCAACAAACAAATATGGACGACAAACTGGTGGAATATATTTATTACCCAGTGCTTCCCCATCTTTGTAATAATTTTCTATTACATGAAAAAGAGGATATTCTTGCTTCTTTCAAGGCAAACCTGTATAATTGGATGGGCAGCCATGAATTCATTCTGACTGATTTTGCACTCTTGGATGTAGGAGTTGCCATGTGATGGTGGGTATTGGCAAGATGATTGTGGTCCATGGACTGAACGTATTGTAAACTCAATTACTTTCTGGATCTATAATGCTTCTTTACTGGCATAGCTTCACATTCATTCCCAGAGATCAAAGTACAAGACATTATACATTGACATTAGAGCACATCCACCTGAAGTACACATATGCAATTGATCACAGATAAAGCATGCACATTACCATTGCTAGTATATAACTCATTCACCAAAAATGTGAAGTGCTTACTTTTTTATATTGGTATTAATATATACCATAGATGTTTTCAGGTAAAAAAAACTTACTCAACCGTGTCTTAGTCTCTGTGGAAGCTTATGAATGCATTTCAGGTAATGGACGTTTTTCATGATGCACCTTCTCCAGGTTTATGGTCAAGGTAGTGGATTTTGTGGAAGAGGTAAGGAGTGAAGCACTCTAACTCTGCACCTCAGTTTCTAACAGCAGCAGTAGTGACTCAGCAGAAGAACAGCAACAGGAAAAGAATTAAAGGAGCCAGTCATTTCACGATTGGCAGTCACTGTGAGTGCTGTTTGTGTGAATCAAAATCACTGAAAACCACTCGTGATCACTGAGGTTGCACTTTTTCCCACTACTGGTTGACTGGGAAGTTAGTATATATAAAGGGGGGTGGTATATGTAGTCTGCTCCAATATGGGTAGTACAAAAGTGCTTGCATTAAAAAAAAACTTTTATTTCCACTTAAAGTGTTCACAGAGTTTTGATTTACATGTCACTCACAAAGTCTACCGATGAGAAATTAGCATGGGATGTCCATCAGCTCTGCTTAGTCCAAATTTTCACCACTGTTTTTTGCTGTGGCATGAACGTATTTACAACCGCCTCTAACTCTGGATTATGACTGTCTGTCCAGTGTAGTCTTTTGTACTGTCCTTTGGTCTTGCTTGATTTGTTGGTTTTGGAAAATCTCTTAAAAGGTACAGAAACAACAAATGCAGTCTTGAATAAAGAAGTTATTCCAGGAGCATCATGGCTAGAGTCTTGTTAGTAGCAGTATGAATGGATTTCTGGGTATGTAAGCAAGAAGTTAGCTTGTTTTTGATGAAGGTAACCGTAAACTTTTTTTTTTCATTATGGCCTAGAGTAAGCAAGAAAGTGTAGTTATGTGTTTTGGCCAAAGATCGACCAAGAGGGTATGTAAGCAAGAAATTAGCTAGCTTTTGCTGCGGGTAACCGTAAACCTTTTTTTTTCATTATGGCCTAGAGCATGTTTAAGACTTTACACAAACCTTTCAGCAAACGTATTGGTTGCTGGATGCCAGGGTACAGATGTAATATATCAAATATCATTTTTATTAAAGAATGTCTAAGAAATCAGTTGCAGTAAACTGAGGGCCATTATCCCTTACTTATTACTGTGGCAGTCTGCTTCCATCTAAAATGTTGCTCCCATAAATGGCCCAGCAAAATGAACATGAACGTGAAACTGCTACCTTTGTGTTGATGTGGGCTACACCCATGGAAGTAGTTGTTCTCTTTCTGGGCCATCTGGTAAGCAAGTGTTGTCTTGATCGATCTTTGGCCAACACACATAACTACTGTCCAGTGCCTTCAATTTTGCTACTCCAAAATTAATTTGATGAAGTTCGTCCACAGCACTGTGGGAGGTAATGCATTGAATATGATAATACTTAACAACCCCCCCCCACACACACACACACACACACACACACACACTCTCTCGCATATTACACTGCCAACATTTAGGGCAAATTTGTCTCATTTCATATAACAGTAGACAGATAAAGATTTAAGTTGGGCTGTCCAGCCAATTTGTGCACAATATAAAACTATCATGTCTTGTTTCTGATTTTACTACAACTGCTGTCAGTATCTGCATGACATGCTTTATGTTTGTACTCAGTTTTATACCTCTATCTGCTAAAAAACAGTGCACATCATTACATTTTGTGGGAAACCAATACTGCCTAGAGGCCTGTTAAAAGGTGAATTCTCTGTTAGACACTGATAGAATCTCTAGATAATCCACAAATTATTTAATGTCTCTCTGTGAATGTGTGCATAATTTTTTTCATCTCAGGATAACAAGCATGAAACAAATTCTACAGGCCTTTTGCTACCATCTTCCATTATGTATGACATCATTGCTCCAATAACATATATAGGGAAGGATCTCAGACAAGTTTCGCAGGAGAGATGGGTTGCAGTGCATAGGACTATATTAGACATGAGTAAGCACATGGCATCACAAAACAAATGTCCGTATTCTTTATTCCACTTCCATGATTAGCAGCTTGCAGCAGATCATTTAGGAGATGCAACACAGTTCTCAGATAGGTCTGAGTTGTGAAATATCTTATAGTCATGGAGCCCTCAGTACATACTGAATTTTATAATGAGACTTATGCAGTCCTTGGGCCTCTATAATATGTCCATACTAAGTGTCACTGGGCTTTAAGAACTCAGTTTTTCACAACCAGTACTTAGCCAATACCCTTCAAAACTTTTGTGGATTCTTTTGAGGGTTTTCTAAGTGCTCATCTGTATTCCCCATGAAGATGATAGTAACAGAATAATATTTCTGTAGACAGAGAGCTGGAGAATTTACCCCAAACACCAGTCTAATGCAGTGGGAGAGATGATTTGTGGTTTTATTTAAGACCACCTTTAAATCTTCTTCATCGCCATCGGGGACCAGCTAAGTTCACCTATGTAAAATGTTGCCCCCTGACAAACTGGCAAAAATATTTTCAATTCTTGGTAAAAGATACTGCTCAGCTTGTAGCACTGGGTTAAGTATGACTTTAAATCCCCACGAATTCTGACCTTCCAATTTTTATTTTTTTTTAAGATTCTATTCTAGTTTTGAAAGTACTCCCTCAACTTCAGGACATCCAGCTCCTTTTTGTAGTGGATCAGTGAATAGATGACATAAGATACTACATGGGCCATGAAAAAGTATAGAAACATACTCTCTATAAGTACATTTTTAACCTTAATACTCTGCAGCGTACCAGTGCATGTTTTAAATACAGGAGCAGCACCTTTTGATATAAGCTATAATTTTAGCTGTATAAAAGAGCACTTGTCTTTACGGGAGTTGCTTTTCTTGATTTTGGCCATGAGTTTTCTTCTTTAAATATTTATCCAGTTTAGGTGGGAATTCTACCACTGGGGTTTGTTTTTAGTGTTTGTTTTGGGTGTAATTTCTAGGCGGTACAGCAGCCTCAATGCAACCAATCACACGTTTGTATATGGATTATTTGAATAATTCTGCATAGGTAGCTGTGGTCTCAGGGTTATGGGGGGCCTTGAAGTTTAAAGAAACTATCACTTAATAGGATGCAGTGTGCCTTAGAATATATCCTAACAGTTAATGGTTTAGCGGGGTTTTCTGGGTTGATTTTTTACTTCAGAGGAGACAGCTTTGTTTATTTAACCTCATTAGTGATGATGTGACACAAAGGGTAGTGTACAACTTTTTCCCATGTTGTTGAGTACCAGATGCAGTGCGCTTGATCTTCTGGTTGGAGCATGCACTGTCTGTTCCAGAGTATTTGTGTTAATAAAGTGCAGGAAGCATTGTGCCAGTAAATCTATAGAGGGGTAGTTAAAGTCATCCATGAATATGGTGCAAGGTTGGATGGAGTGCTTCTATTTGGTTTAGGAGAGAGTCATGAGACTCCACGGACATAGACTGTGACATGTAGGTAGCCATGATATGGTAAGGGACCTTGTCTATGGTGACTTGCATATGGATGAGCTCCATGGTATCATCCTCTTTAACTAACCTGGAAATATGTTTGTTGCTAATTTATATCAAGACACATGCACCTTTGGTCCCAGTCTGTGCGGTTGTTGATCTAAATTTATGGAAGGCACTGTAGCTTTGCACTGCTAGAGTACATTATATGGCTTTAAATCAAGTCTCACTCAGCACAGATGTCTGCATTCTCTAGAGTTAGGAGGACATGAAGAGTGTGGAGTTTCTCTGTTTAAACTCCTAGCATTGAGTAGTAACACCTTAAGGTTGGTTTTGGCATTGCTTAAAAAGGCTCTAAGGTGGTGGATAAAAAGCCTGGGTGGGGGGGTGGGCAGGTGCAACCCCTCCCTGGCAAAGCAACATGGTCTTTTTACCATGTCCTGTAATGCTATCAGATATTGGATTCCCCTGGATTTACACCAGAAACTAATCAATAATTTTATGTTCATATCATAGCATCATTCTTGCTGCAGGTAGAATACTGCTCAGTGCAAAGCTCATATGTTTCTGTAACACATATTCTAAGAGGTATGTTATATTTCTTTTTATATAGCCCAGTGAGGTACATCTCAGGTCATTTACACCCACATGGACTATGATAGAAACATATTGTTACCTCAGCGGCAGTGACTTGAGTTGGGGTGCATGATGTTATAGATCCTGTCTCCAGATAGGTTACTAACCTTTATCTTCTCCATGTCTAAACTGGTGATTGGGGCATCTATGTGACGCACAAAGGAGCCCAAACTGACAAGAGTATTAGGTAAAGTATATGCTTGCCTTATGGACTTTGCTGTTGTAAAGTGTGGTTGTTTATTGGCTAGAGGGTGAGATGTTTGATGCTGCTTTTGGTGTGTGTTTAAGTGATTGTTGAGGAGCAGTATTGCCCTTAGATCATATTGGAGGTCTCTGGGATTTGGGAAGGTTTCTTTTAAGCAGCTCACCATAAGACAATCTGTGCATGTGGTCAGCAGAGTGTGTGACTGATGTAGTGTAAGCATTCGTGACAACCTTGGTAGTATGCAAGATTTGTGACACCAAGGAATGGAATTTGTGTAGTTACATATTTTGCATACTGTGACATTTTCTTTATTGATGAACTGGTTGCCAAATGTACCAAAATGGTCAAAGAGACATTTGGAAATTGCATATCCATGTTGCCCAGACTTAGAATAAGGTGGGCTGTTTAGAATAAGGATTGGGTTTTAAGAAGGCTCTCCTAGGGTAGTTCTGGGGTTAAAGATAAGATGTTATATAGTACTAGGGGATATGGTAGTGTTATTTGATGTACACGTTAGCTGCTCTAAGCTCGATGCTATACAATGTCACACTGATTAACAAGTTCTGGCCCTAATTCTAACTTTACAGGGAAAGTTTACTGTCTAGGTGTTTGCTATTATACTCAGCACTGCTAACCTCTGCTGGTCAGTGGGCAGCTCCACACAAACTTGCCTGATTTATAGAAAAGAAAAAAAGCTTAAAAGCTGACTTCTGTGCTCTATAGCCATTAAACAGCCACACTTAGGACTTCCTGGTGCGATTCCCAACTCAGAGACACTATGCAAATACTTTCTGCTGCAAAATGGAAGATCCTAGAATTCCTTAGTGTAAATGCACAGCAAAAGCAGCTCTCAAGTGAAGAGTGAAGACTGAACAACCAACAACTCCAGACAACTAAGTACTGGCTAATTCACCCTTCTGCAAGGCAATTAGAAGGCAAACAGAGCCAGAAAAGCCAACAAACAGAGACATTGCAAAATAAAATTAATACTTTAAAATGCTCAAGAACAATAGTGATCTATAAAGTGAGTACAGTGCAGCAATTCAAGAAAATATTCTCATCTTATCTTGGGCGGCTTTGGATGCAGTTGAAAGACTTGAAAAGTGTTGCAGAGTTGTCTGTAAATGAATAAAGAATCCTTGCAAAGTTGCACGATTTATAGTAGAGAAAAAAAAGCTTGAAAGCTGACTGCTATACCCACTAGCCAATAAACAACCACACTTCACAATTCAAAAGTTGCTGGAATAACAGGTTGTGCATCATCATATATTTGCTGAGATATTAAGTGTAAAACTCAAATGCCTCTCATTATTATTTTATTCAGTTTTGTTTCTATTACCAAGTTTAACTCCACTTTGCAACTCCAGTGTGCCTCTAGCTGCACATTTCCATTCAAACTGCAACTTCTGCTGTTCATTTAAACATTAAATCTGCTTCAGTTAATGGGCTTTTACATCTAAGGGTCATGTAGGACATCACTGAAGTCATTTACAAGCTTTTAATGTTTCAATAAATATTTAAATTCTGTCACATGGATTTATAGGTATATAAGTTAATGCTAGGTTAGCTGCCCTTACAGGCCATGTTAAGCCTAGCCAATTTTCTTTTTTGTGCTCAAAATAAACTATCCCATTTGGTTATAGATTGACCTTGCCCAAACCATGGTCAATAATTATGTATTACCCCTATTGAGAATAACCAGGATCATATCAGCGGTAGTACAGGAGGCAGTCCTGGAGTAAATTTTCTAATTTCCATCCATATATCTAAGTTGCATTTAAATAATGACAGGGATGAACTTTGCTTTATGTGAATAGGGAGTCTGTTCCAAAGCAGCAATATCCTTTATGAGATATACCCTTTAAACTGTTCTGTTGATGTTGCAGATGAGATTTAGATCCCTAGACTGGGTAGTTTTGATGCCATTTGAATTGTTGATGTGTAGTAAATCTATCAGTAATGGCTTGCAGGATGCCTCGTATGCCAGACACAGGTCACTTCTTAGCAGTCTATAGGATACCGGGTATAGTGACAAGCTTTGATTCGGTCCATAGAATATGTTGTTTAGGTCTTGTATCCTTCTAGTAAAGTATCTCTGTGGGTACTCCATTTTTTGCATGTGTCTGGACAGATACATGTTAAAGGGGGCATTATGTTCAATGACTGGCTTTAATGAGGGCTGAGTAAAGGGTGACAATGATATCTCAGATCTCCCTTTGTTTACAAGCTGTGCAATATAGAAGGACTTTCTTACAACAGTGGAGTTGGTCAAAAGTTAGGTCATTGTCCACATAAGTTATCAAATCCCAAACAACTGGGCTAACTCTTACTGGCATATTGTCAATATGGCAGTTCCCTGGGGTAAATGACTTCCCAAAGGATACAATAATGCAATTTTTGGCATTTAGTTTCAGTCCATGATTTTGGCAACAATTATTTGAGACAAACCTGATGGCTAAGTCATTTGGGGATGCAATGGCTGCTGCTAACTTGCAGTCATCTGCAAACTTAGTCAGCCAGAGCCCTTTGGTATTGGCTTTTACTACAGAAAATTAGATGCCAAACCAGGAGAGGTCTGAGCACACAACTCTGGGGATCTCCTCTGGTAACTGCTCTCTTTGTGGAGGTAACTTGCACTATTTTGATTATCTGTGTCCTATCTGTGAGTTACTTAGCAATTCAGAGGGTGACATAGAGGATTATTCCCAGTTTATTTAGCTTTTCTATGATTCACGAGTGGGAAATGTTGTCAAAAGCTTTGGACAAGTAGAGGTATGTGGTATGTACCATTTTGCCATCATCCAATATTTTGGTGAACTTATCAAAAAATCCACAAGGCTGAGTATGCATGTCCTGCCCTTGACAAAATCACAGTGGAATGGGTCCAGTGTTTGGACGTTCCCTATGTCCTGTTTGATTAATTCCATGATAAGTCTTTCCATGGCTTTGCATATGAGGCTGGTCAGATTTATGGGTCTGAAGAATTTCCTTTATGCAGAGGAATGACTGTAGGTGTTCTCCATTCACTTGGTACAAAACCTATAGGGAGGCTGGTATTGAACAGTGTTGTTAGGGGTGTGACTAAATTGTTCTTCATGCTATTTAAAAAGCATCCAGGGATATTGTCAGGTGCCATAGATGCAGTATTTTTAGCTTTTGATAACACTTTTAGGAGTTGGTGTTGTGTGATACCTGCACTAATTCTACCAATGTTTCTGGGACTTCGATCTGGGCAGTACTGCAATGGTATGAAGTCCCAGAAACACTGGTAGACTTATTGCAGACTATGTATAAGGACCCAAAAACTCAAGTAAGAACAATGTTCACTCTCATAGAGGGGTTCCCAGTAGGAGTGGGTGTGTAGCAGAGTTCAGCTCTGAGCCCACTGATGTTCATACTGGTGATGGACTACATTGGCAAAACAGTTGGAGGAGACAGATCAACAAAGTTGCTGTATGCAGATGATGTGACATTACAAGCAGACTCTGAGCAAGAACTCCAGAAAAGTATAGAGCAATGGAATGCAAAACTGAAGGCACATGGTATGAAACTGAATACAGATAAGTCAGTGGTAATGGCAGCAAACTGGGGAAATCAGGAGAAGCTAAGAATTGTGACAGAAGGGAAGACAGTGGAACAGGTAAATAGCTTCAACTATCTGGGAAGGGTGGTTGAGGAGAAGGGAAGTCTGAATGAAGAGGTAAAAGGTAGAATCAGAGGGGCTGCAGCAATTGGCATAGAGTGTCAGGTGTAGTCTATGACAGAAGAATGCCAAAGAAGCTGAAAAGTAAGGTGTATATGTCAGTGGTGCGACCAGTACTACTGTATGGTACAGAAACCTGGGCAGTAAAGGCCGAGCAGATGAAGAAGCCAGAGGTGATGGAAATGAAGTGCCTGAGAAGAGTGGAAGAATGCATTCTGTGGGACAGACGAAGAAACGAGGGCATACGAGCAGAAGCCAAAGTAGCTCCAATTACAGAAAAGATTAAAGAGAAAATATTATGGGGGTTTGGATATGTGCAGAGAAGCAGAAGACAATCTGGTAAAGAAGATTTGGGGCAGACAGGAAGAAGGTAAGAGAAAACGAGGACATCCAGCAAAAAAGTGGATGGATTGTGTGAAAGAAGTTCTGTGACAGTCAGGCATAAGTGTCGAAGAAGGCAGGAGTGTGGCATTGAATCAATAGAGATGGCAACAGTTAACACGATTCTCCGAACCATGTAGAAAATGGGAAAGAGGGGGTTGATGAAAAATCAGTCGGATGTATAACAGGAGGAAGAGAATCATGGCAAAAATTAGGAGGTGCAGCACCTAGCAGGATAAAAGCACTCTCATTAAACTAAACAAACATCTCAGAGGCAAATAAAGTCTACCAAAGCCAAATGTGAGATAAGTTTGTCCTCCCAGGCCAAGGACAACCACAAAGCATTCTTTAGCTATGTCTGCAACCTCAAAGGCAATACACAATTGTGTGCAGAGCGCATTGTAAATGGAGATGCCTATACTGAGCTAGAAGATATAGAAAATCTCCTGGCTGATAAATTCATCTCCAACTTTAGTCCTCTCTCCCCTTAATCTTCCCTCAGGAAATATCATCAAATATAACTCCCCTTACTATCACTAGGGAACAGGTCCTTAATGCTCTCTCTAAGACTAAGAACACTGCATCAATGACCCAAACAATAACCCAGGATGCCTTCTAAATAGCATGAAACATGACCTATCAGGGCCTCTGGAATTACTATTTAACTGTAGCCTCCAAACAGACTTTGTGCCTCATGAATGGAGAAAGGCAACAGTCATCCCTCTGCACAAAGGTGGGCCATCTACAGACCCTGGAAACTATAGACCCATAAGTCTCACTAGTCTTGTATGTAAAGCTACTGAAAGAATTATCATGGAGATGATCAATAGAGGTATAGTAAACCACCAGACACTGGACCCAACCCAGTTTGCTTTCATAAAGGGCAGATCGTGCCTACTCAACCTGGTGGACCTATTTGAGAAGGTCACTAAAGCAATGGATGAGGGCAAAATCATTCACACTGCCTACCTTGACCTGGCCAAGGCATTTGACACAATATCCCACTCTGCATTGTTGACAAACTCAGGAGGTTAGGTACAAACCCGTATGTCACCCAGTGGATAGCCAACTGGCTCACAGACAGGACCCAGGAAGTTAGAATTGGGGAGTCCACCTCTACAAAGAGGCCAGTCACAAGTGGAGTCCCTCAGTGATCAGTCCTTGGACCACTCCTTTTTGACAATTACTTCTCAGAAGTCAATGCCAATGTCAGTGATCTCTGGCTGACTAAATTTGCAGACGATTGCAAATTAGGAGCTGTCATTGAATCTCACACTGACACAAATATTCTCCAGGAGGGGCTGACACAGACAAACAACTGGTGTCAGAGTCATGGACTAAAACTAAATGCCAAGAAATACATAGTATTATCCTTTTGGAATTCATCTATCCCAGGTAACTAGCATATTGACAACACACCCCTTAGAGATGACCCAGTAGTCAGGAACATAGGGACACACACAGATAGTAATCCAGCCTTTGATCATCATGTGTCTAGAGTGGTGAGGAAATCATTCTATGTTGTGCAACTTATAAACAAAGGTATGGCATCTAAGTCCAAGGAAGTCATTGTTCCACTGTATTCAGCATTCATCAGATCTATCATTGAGTACAATGCCCCCTTTGGTATGTACCTAACCAGGAATATCCAACAGCTGGAACGACCACAGAGGTTCCTCACTAAAAGAATACAGGGCATAAGTAATAAGTCACTTCAAGGCCCTATCCTTGTATTCTGTCTCCTACAGGCTTTTGAGGGTAGATCTATGCCTAGCATACAGGCTATTGTCAGACCTCACTTTGATGGATCTCCTGCATATCCACAAAACAAACAGTACCAGAATTACCCATTCTAAAGACTTAAACCTTGCCTGAGATATAAATAGGACCTGCTGGAGAGATAGGTATGTATCCCAGAGACTACCCTGTCTATGGAACAGGCTCCCCATCCATGTGAAGCAGAGTTCCTCCCTAATCCAATTCAAGTGCAACTTGGATAATTGGATGGGAAACCGGACATTCATCTCTGGTTTAGCAATTATGTCTCTGATGCAAACAGGTAACGTGTAAATGGTTCATTAGAACTCGTCAGAGATTTGGGATGCATAGTTAGGCTTAAAAAGGCCCCTGTGGTCATTAGCCTAGTAAACACCTATGAAGCTGTGAACCTATGATTTTTTCTTGTGTGATAGCTGGAGGTGATCCAGTTTCAGGTTTCTCTTGAGGGACAGTGGAGGAGAAAGATGGGTAAAGTTAGATCTAAATGTATCAGCCAGTAGGTTAGCTATATCTTCAGCCTCAGTGCACACAAGCTGCAGTTGTCTCCCTTTCTTTTTGATTTCGCTTATGCTGTTTGAATTTTCTTTGTTAACAATTTTGTGAGCAAATGGTACTGCTTTGCTTCACTCATCAGCAGGCTTACCTGGCATACTATGCAGCATTGCATCAAACTACATGCTTTTGCTCCCACAGCACTCAAAGGCACAGGAATATGTTTATCATCAGGAAGATCAAATGCAGCAAAGTGATGTTGCAGTCTCTCAACATGTATCCAATGCGGCACTGAACTATCAAACATATCGATTTTAACAATAAACATCATGTCTTCAGCCTTTCATCACCCATCTTTCACTGCTACTCTAGATTTTCTACTTTTTTGAGATTATTCAATGTCTTGCTTCTTTTGTACCTTGCACATGTTGCCGCTATAGTGTCCTCTGCTGTTACACTAACAACAATTATAAACATGCAATGGGATGTGCAAAATACTGTTGCATTGATTCTTGCGCCTTTGTTACTGGTATAGCTTCCTTTCCTTCTCAAACAGTAAAACACAAGGCGTTAACATTAACATTAGAGCACATCAATCTAAGGCAGACCATTTACATCAATCTAAGGGTAGACCTTTGCAAATGTTCACAGTCTAAAGCACGCACTTCACCAATGCTCATATACCAAGTGTGAAGACGGCTTAAAGATGATGTTTAGTGGTGCAAAGTGAACATTTGTTTTGCACAAGAGGGCTCACATACATCCTAATGCATGCGATCACTCTTTACTGTAAAAATAAACGTTTCTCACCTTTCTCTGAAAATATTAGTTTTAAAAACTGCTTCCAAATGAGAAAGTCTAAACTGAATCCAGTACAAAGGAAACTCAAATAATCCAACAGTGTGAGATGATGTAAAACAATAAAAAGTTGAATAACAACAAAGCTTTTGAGATAACTTTTCTTAAATGTTTACAAATTAATCTAGAAACATCATCCTTATATACACACAAAATTAAAAACAATTAAATAATCAAACTCAGCTGTAATTAATTATTAGTTCATTCAACTTAAAGATGTAATGACCTCTTTTTAAAACAGGTTTCAGACGCACTGTTTCATTTAAACCAGTGTATGCATCTGCATAAAAATAATTGATCCATTTATATTCTACATCCTCAGTATCCATTTTTTTGTTAAAGTCTAAACTGACCCAGCCGTGTTTATAGCATTAATATTAATGTGCTGCCATTGGGTATTTACATCACTTTGGTTTCAGCTCTAATTATGCTGGATTAGCATGTATAAATAACTGTGTAAAAATATGTAATTAACAGTATGTCAAAATAAATAAATAATCGAAGACATAAGTAAATAAATAAATAACCATTATTTTTTGCCAATCTGTTTGTTTAACAGGTCGGCAACTACATAATTGTTTCACATTTATTTACACATGCTACTTCAGTATAATTAGTGCTGGAACCCAAAGTGATACAAAACCCTCCTGCTAGCACATAAATATTAATGCCATATATTCAGTTGTGTCTGCTTAGACTTCTTTGTTCAAAAGCATTTTTTTACTTAACTTTTCAGAGAATGCCTTGGAGGAAAGTTTTGTTTTTAGTTTACACACAAAAAAAAAAAACTGTTTGCATTTATCCTTTTTGCGCAAAAACAAATGTTTGTTTGTACCTTTAAATATGACCATTAATCATTCTGGAGTGCTACAATGTTGTTTTTTAGGACCTCTACATTTTGGAGAATAGTAGCTTCATGAATGTTCTCCCTCCAATTTTAGCTCACAAGTCCTGCAATGGAATTGCAGTTATCACATCTACTGGGAAACAGAAGTTGTGAGAGCCATTATTTTTACCCTAAACCAGGTGCTTCTCTTTTCCCAGTTGTTGTGCCACTGTGGAGTTAGTTAAGGATGGTGTAGGAGGTGAAGCCTCAAATTGGGGATAGATTGTTGCAGGGGGCTTATTCTCATACAAAAAGGCTTTGCTACAGCTGTTAACCACAGCTGGAGTGGGGGGTGGTGTTTTGATGAGTTTGACTTCTTGGTTTGCAATTGGGGGAAGGAGTTGTGTGTCACAGTAGATGCTTGTTTACTTATATTATTTTTTATGTGGCTATTAAATATGTCTATATTTTGTGTTGGACATATATTTTTGCCTTTATGAATCACAGTTCTACCATGGCATGTCATAACTTGTCTTAATGTAACTGTCACTTTGCATGCAAGTTTGATTCAGACTGAGTGATGGAAAGATACAATATGAAGAAGATGGTATCGTCTGCCTAGCAGCCAAAGTAAGGACTGAAAGGTGTCAGTAGAATGTTAAGTTACTGATAGCCTGTGTACAGAGGCAACATGTCATGGTCAAAGTTAGTATGAGTTTTTGTGGCATTTATATACATACCTTTCAACTGTCAAGATTTTCGGAGAATGTTCAGATTTTTGCCTCATATTTTTGGTCTGTTTCTCATAAAATTTGTGCTTTTCTGCAAATCACTGGGATTATCTGAGGATTGACGTCACTAAATAACATACATTTGAGTTTCACAATTCAAATCCTTCAGAAAATGTATGTTAACACAAACCCTATTACTTTAGGAACTTTCTAGATTTATAAGAGCAATATTTAAAATCTTTCACTGTTTTTGGGCCTTTCCCCCCATTTTGTCAGGCTTTGTCCAGATTTTTTGCACCAAGACATTGAGAGGTATGTTTCTGTATGTGTATATATATATATATATATATATATATATATATATATATATATATATATATATATATGTACTGCGGTGGTGGTGCTGCTGTAGCGTTGTCACCTCACAGTAAGACGTTGTCCTGTTTGATTCTCAGTTAAAGCGTCTTCTGTGTGGAGACATGCATGAATGGGTGTACTTTTGTTGAAGGTTGTGCGTCAGAGCTGACAACTCGGCATGTAAAAATCTATTGCCAATCATTAGCGGACCGGAGTTCCGCTGTGGTGACCCCTAACCGGGAAAAGCCGAAAGACACAACAACATATTAATGTATGCATGTATGTATGTGTGTGTGTATATATATATATATATATATATATATATATATATATATATATATATGTATGTATATTATGATCAAGATAAGTCCAAATGCCTTGCTAGTATAATGACTCAGAAAGTAAGTTTTTGCCACTAGAGGAAAAAATATGTTTGTCATATATATGATTATTGATAAGCCAGTTAAATGAAAAGAAAACCCATCTCTGCCACTTTGGACAAAAACAAGACATCACAGTATATGTTTTGCTATGGGAGGCTTTGCTGATGTCAGAAAAACAGTATAGTAAATATTTGTTTGCATATCTCTTAACACGTCATGATTTTCTAGTATGCCATTGACTTTGTCTAAAATTGTGGTTCTAAAACATTTATGTGCAAAACTGTGAGAATGACAGTAACTTAATTATGCCAGATTCACAGATGCAGTCTTCATCTTATTTAGAAAATGTAGAGTAATATAAAGCTTCTTGTTCATTCAATTTCTCAGTGAACAGCACCAATATTTAAAAAGCATTCATGATTTTTGGCTTTTGTACTTGATTATTTTGGCTGCGTTCGTGAATCTTGCAGTAAGACTGACAGCTATGACCAACTGGGATTTATAAATGCCAAAAGAGTTGTATCACTTTACTAATATGGTACGCAGTTTTCTGCCTTCTAGAAAGGATTTAAAGAGATAGCCTGGGAATCCTGCAAAATCTAATTTCACACTGTATGAGGTATTACTGATTAGCCTGATTCCTTTGAAGAGTTGGCCGTGTAGCGCTGCATTAATGAATAGTTTGCCCTAAGCTCATCATGGACACTTCTACCATCTAAGACATAATCTGAAGCCAGGAGGTGTCTCTCTGCACAAGAAGTAATCTGTCACCTTGTTCTTCCTGCCCAATTGTCATGTCCTGAATCCTCCCCACAAATCTGCATTAGTTGATTCCCGATTGTTATTTAAATAATGAAAAAAATAACCTTTCCTCTTCTTCCACTGTCATCACTTCACTGCTGTAAAGAATTAAACAGCCTAATCCTTCCTCTCTTTTTATATCCCTGATAATTTAACCATTATTCCAGACTAGTCACCTGGCAGTTTGAACCTTGGCTCTTGATGATTGTCACTGTTGAGGTGGCAACCCAACCCCTTTGTGCAAAAGTGGGAAAAACAGCTGTTTGAACCTTGGCTCTTGATGATTGTCACTGTTGAGGTGGCAACCCGACCCCTTTGTGCAAAAGTGGGAAAAACAGCTGTGGTTGGATGGATGGATTCCAGAAATATTATGCCCGTTTGCATACTGGACCGAACAGTTGGGTAATAACTGCCCCATTTTCTTTGGTTTGACAGTTCCTGTTATTTCACCTGTTCTACTCTTACCTGCTTTCCAAGCACCCCTATCGTCTACTTCTCCTTGTACAGGTTGTAGGGGACAGATGCATACTACATATACAATCCTGTTTTTCCATTTGTATGCACTTAGATCCCAATGTACTTAAGCTTAGAAATTGCAGCACCTATATATAAATATTTGTGATATATGACAGTGTAAATATTGGTAATGCAGTTCTCTATCACAAGTTCAAGTCTTACTGTTGCAGTTTCTACAATTATGAAACCCACTCTGAGAAAGTAGAAACCAACTTTGTGAAAGTGCTGATGTGTAGCACCCCATACAACTACTGCTAGTAATGTGTGAAAATGCCAAAACACAAGAGGGAAATATGTGCTGTCTGCAAAAAGCCAAAAATGATGAACACAGAAGAAGGAAGCAGGTAGGTGCAAAGGCACCCCTGCAAATACTCCATGTATATTTAAAAACATGGCAGCATATTGGACAACTTTACCTCTGCCAGCATCCCCACCCCCTTTACAATTAGAGATAGTCACTTTACCAAGTGAGGGAGGGTAAAGTCTTCCCTGAAATATCACGTCAATACCCAATGAGTACTGCCAAGCACAATGCACAGCAGGGGGAGCAGAGATCCCTGCATACTCTCCCTACAACCTCCAAAAGTAACATAAGGTACAGCACATAGGTGGGTGTATGTAATACTCCCCTGAATACCCCACATCCCCTTCACAAGTAGGGAAAAGACACAATGGGAAGCTAGGGTTAGTGAAATTTCCTGGATATTCTACCTACAAGAGGAGAAAAGCATAACCCCATAGTTGGGATGAACAAAGCTCACCTGCATACTCCCCAACACAGCTGGCAAAAAGCACAGCACACAGCAAGGGGGTAGCTGTGACCCTATGCAACTTAATATTGTGCTCAGGTGCCCCTGCAGACATAACACAGGGGAGATGCAGAAGGACAAGAAAGTTGGGCTGGAACTTGCAGGGGTGACTATAAGCTGGTGATAGCTAATGACATTGAACAAATGTAAAGGGGACTATAAAAGGGCTGAACAGGACTTGTGTATGAGAGGAAATGGAGTGCAGGTGGCATCTGGGGGGCCAACACTTTACTCATGGGTGATTTTAATTATCCTACCATTTACTGGGAAATATACACAATCACAAACATGCTGGCTTAGAGGTTCTTGGACTTTTTCAATGTAAATACTCAGGAACAGCTAGTCAACACAGCCACAAGAGGCTCAAATGTCCTGGACACAGTACTCACTAATGTGGGAGAACATTGCACCCCCCCCCCGTGTGATGTCCTCCCTGGTAAGATTGGACCGTAAATCAGTCTCATTTTATGTAATTATAAGACCAGATACTCCATCAAGCTCAAAAACACTTAAGAATTTTTCAAAGACGAATTACTTCCTACTAAGTGGTGGTATAAGAAGTTTCTTTTTTCTTATTTTTTTTAATTTGGTTTAAAACAATAAATAAACAAATCAATTATAAAACAAATAACTATTTATATCGGTCAACAGCTGATGAATGCATCAAAGTTATACATCAACAACAATTCACATTGTTCAAGCAAGTCTTTAAGTTTAAGCCAAGATACATATGAATGCATAATATTAAAATTTCTCATCTTTATAATATGCAATTCATTACTGCAAACAATGTTTTGACATACTAATAAACTGAACACTAGAGGGAGTAACTTTACTTTTGGAAATTTTTAGTAATTACTTTTTAGGCTACAGCAAGAATAGACCAAAGAAGAGGCACTTTTGTTTTTGGAACTATCTCGGGAATCAGAGCATTACATATAACTAAATATTTAGAAATCTTACATCTATCTGATCATAGAGCTTGAATAAAGTTATTAATTTCTTTCCAAAAAGAGGAGATGACTTCACATTCATATATTATATGCAGCCAATCTGCTATTATTTCAGAATCACATCTCCAGCATTTGATTTATACATAATTGTAATTTTGTTAGGAGTGACAAAAGGTCTGTGTAAAACTTTCCAAGTGAACATTTTCCAATATAATGAAGACGTAGTTTTATCTGTAGATTTTAATGTTATTTTCTTGCATTCTTCAGAGCAGTCTTCATTATTAATTTGTGAGGAGTGGTTGCAATAGGAATTGTTTAAATATGTGAAAATTAACTTAAAAATTGTGTAAATTTGTGACATATGATTTATTTTTCATTGCATTATTGTTGATATTAAGAATTCCAATAATTTGGGGAATGATTTCTTATCTAGGTAAACTGTCTTATTTATCTCTTTGTTCACAAAATCTCTAAATTTCACAAAATCCACCAAGAAAAGCACTGGAGAAACTGAGAAAGTTATTTTTTAGCGTAGTTAAAAAAGAACTTTCTCAGTTTCTCCAGTGCTTTTCTTGGTGGATTTTGGTGGGGGGTTTTTGTACTGTGGACACCTGGGCCTGCTTGTGTGCTGCTTTTCTCTTTTTATTTTTTATAAGTCTATAAATATGTGTAAAATTAACCAATTCTCAGAACCTTGATTGTGTTTGGACTTTACATTTTCAATAGTATATTATGTCTGTACCATTTAAGAATTGATGCCAATAATTAAAATTACTTTGTTGTTTTTAATGCTAGCATTTTGTCAAAGTTATGAACTTTTAAGCAGTCATTTGTATATGCAATTGGAAATATAGAAAATAATAAGTCTTCAATGCAATGATTAGAAAATGTAAACTTTTGGAAAGAGGAAATTATATTCTTTAAATAAGGAATTTGAGAAGAGGGTGTAATTCCATTTACAAAAAATCTTTTAATAACGAGATAAGATAAAACTATTAGATACTATTTGTTTATGACTAGTTATAATATATTTATTATTTATTTATAATATTTCTTGATGTATTTCTTTCCATTTTGAATCATAAGATGAATTTATCCACAACTCTTATTACTTTTACAATTGTCAAAGTAGCATACAATTGAATATCAGGGAATTCTATTCCACCATTATCCTAAACTTTTCTGTGGCAATCAAAGGAGACTATTGGTTTATTAGGATGCCAAATAAACAAATGAATAAATAAATAGAATATTCTTTGTCTTCTTTAGTAATTGTTTTAGTAGAGATAGCACTAAAGATTGTAAGACAAAACATATTTTAGGGAGAATTACCATCTTAATTATTAATCATTCTTCCATGGCAAATAAGAATTTGTTCCAATTTGTGACTAAACTTAACATTTTATCAACAACCTATTGAAATTTTGTATCATTAGGCATAATGGTTATACTAAGGTATTTCATTTGATTGAAGTTAGAATATTTTTGTATGAAGTTTTTAATTTTGTATTAATTAATAATAAACGTGTTTTATTATGATTAAATCTTAAGTTAGGGATTTCTTCAAACTGACTCATAGAACTAATTATATGTTCCAATGAATTTTCTATATTTTCTGTTGTTAGTAAAATATCTGCAAGCACTTGACCCTTTAGTTCAAAATCTTCTTTTAATTTGATACCATTAATGTTCCTATTGAATCTAATGGAATTAGAAAGAAAAAAAAATATTTTAACATAAGCACATGAGTTATTATATAACTTAGAAATTAATGCAATTAGCTCAGGTGAGAAATTGTACACTTTAAGTGTTTTAAATTGGTAAAATCAATGAACTAATTCAAAAGCCTAATCTAAAGAGAGTCTAATGATAGATAGTTATTTATTTTTATTTGCATAGTCTATTAATGTATGTATTCTTATTATATTATGCTGTAGTTGTCTATTTAAAATAGACCCAGTTTGATCATGGTTGATTAGTTTAGGCATAAGTAGATTAATTCTTAGCTAAAATGAACATGATCACCTTATTTTATGCTTTGACTTCTTAGCATAGGATTCAAAATATTTTGATTATTTACTTTTAGATGTGAAGTAGTAACCTGGACAATTCTTAGAATTGTCAGAACTCCCTCAGCATCACAAAGTGCTCATGACTCTACGTTGTTTCAAGCCGGTTTTCATGATAAGGGCTTGAAAATGAACAATCCATCAGTTGCAATTCATACCAAAATGCTCACAAGTGAATACAAGCCACCTACACACCACACATCTATCCCTAATACCCCTCTAAACCACCCAAAAATAAATAAATAAATAAATAAATAAATAAATAAAAACCATCTCAAAGTATTCCAACCACAAAAAACCATTGTACTCAAAGAAACAATATTTAATAATTCAGCAAGCACCATTTGTAGGAGATGTTTAATATAATGAAGACTGTCATTTTTAAAGGTAGTATAGCATATAATGTGGCATTAAAAGAATGACAGTTATGTGTGATCAAGGTTTAACTTGTGAAAGTGTGGAGTGTTACTCTAATTATTTGATATAATTCCAATATTAACTGTTACAGAAGTAAAAATCTATTTTTTTGCACTTTGTTTATAACATAGCATGTCTTTCCTATGTGCTACTGCATGTCATGTATATATCAGAAGCACACTACTGGACCATTTTAAGAACCTAGAATGTAACTTAACATGCCTCTTTAGTGTCATTTGTTGCTTCTTGTACTATATGTAATAGTACATTAATTTATTAGTACTTAATAATACACTCTGGTGTAGTGCTGCAGTGGTCAGCATTGTTGCCTCAAAGTAAGAGGTTCCCTAGTTCGAGTCTCTACTTGGTTATCTTCTGTGTGGAGTCTGCATGTCCTCCCTACATTTGTGTGGGTTTCCTCTGGGTGCTCTTGTTTTCTCCCCCATTCTAAAGACATATGTCTGGAGTGTTTCTCCCTGGGCTTCTGCTGAAAATGGGCTCTTTCCCATCTGGGCTTTCTTGGTTAACAAATGTTAAATAAAATAAATAAACACATTACTCAACTACGCCAAGATATCAGAAAGTGTGCCACCTAACATACATTTCATCATAATAACGATTAACTTTTAATAAGATGAATAATTTAACATTTTAAATTCTAAGTAAAAAATAAATGGCTTTAATTTCATATATAGCTAAAAGAATCAAACTCTAACATTTTAAAAAGGGAACTAGTAACCATTTTGAAGTAGGGAAATAAATAAATAAATGACTTACCTTATAAAAAGTAATATGCAGCACCTATTCATAAGCATCCAAGCACTTATTTAAATTAATAAGATTTTATAATCATGAAATACAATGATTTTCATTGGTCCTTCAGTTTTTACTGTTTTTGTCCTTTATTAAACCAGCCATCTCTTGTTACATTTCTCTTCAAACAAGTTTATTTCTTCTATGTTTGCTAGGATGTTATTTTTCTATATAAAGTTCATTGCATCTTCCAAGGTATTAAAAACTTCTTTCCTTCTATAATGTGAATCCTTATTTTTGCTGGAAACAAGATGTGTGCTTTAATATTGTTTTTCTTTAAGCTTTTAACAGGTGGCACACATGCTTTTCTGTTGGACATCAGTAATCTAGAATAGTCATTGTCAAATCTTATAGTATGTCTGTCAATTTTGACTGGATAATTAGTCCATGTATCTTTTAAGACTAAATCCTTATACTGACTAGATAAAACTCTTACGATCACTGACCTTGGTGAAGGTATTGTTTTAAAGATGAATTAGAAAGTGATCTATGTGCCATTTTGATTCCAAAGGAAAAAGCTTCAGGCAGATTCAAAGTTTTAGGCAGCTAGGTTTTAAGGAATTGAATCATACTGCCTTCCCTCTTCTTTTCCAGGAATCCCATAAATCCTGATGTTATTCCTTCTAGATCTGTTCTCAAAGTCTTCTATTTTATCCAGGAATAAGTTGTGTTGCTTCAGAAGAAATTCAATGTTATTCTCATTTTCAGGTAATCTTCCACGAAAATCAGTCATTGCCTCTTCTATACTCAAGATTTGTAGTGATTGTTGTTTGAGAATCACTCAGCACTGCATCTTGTTTTTTACATTCATCTTTAAAATTGTCCATTTTGCTTTCTAATTGATCTGTCTTTACAGATAGCTCACTGATGTTACTTAGTGTAGACTGTATGTCTTTTTTCATAGTACTGTCTTGTACACTGGGCTGAGAGTGGCTCATTCAGAGACAATTAGTTCTTTCTGGTTTTCTTTGCAGGAAAAAGCAAACAGTTTCAGACCTGTCATTTTTTGTAGTAAATCTTTAGCAGATGTTCAACTATAAATCCATCAAGTTTTCAAACATTCTATTTGTTTTTTTTTTTAAGTAAAAATTCTGTCAGAAATGTTAAAATGAAGCAGAGCTAAAATAAACAGTCCTGTTAACTGCTCACTATTTTGGCTACACCTCCCATATAAGAAGTTTCAAAGGCCACTCGAACAAAGATAACATGGACTCCTATGCAGAGGTGTACATCAATGCCCTGTATAACCATTTAAGCAGTTGTACAGGATCGGCTATTCCTGACCAGATTAAAACTAGGTCTTGCCAAAAACACAAGGCATCCTGATGGACCCCATGTTATAAACAAGCTATACAACATAAGAAAGAAGCCAACGTCCAAGAACAAGAGGGAGCTGGCTCAGCAGAGGAAGAAATCCTTCTGTAACTTAAACAAAACAGATTTGAGATCTTGTCAAGGCATCCAAAGCTAATTGTGAAGTAACAATAGAATCCTAGCTGAGGATAACCACAAAGTGTTCTTTAACTGTGTCTGAAATCTAAAAGAGAATACCCAACTATGTACTGAGCTGGTTGTGGGTGGCACCACCTATACTCAACTGGACATAATAGCCAACCTGCTAGCTGACAGATTTGGAGCAAACTTCATCCCCTGTCCCCTCCAGTCATCCCCCAAAGTACACCTGCCACCATTCCTCAGCCTATTATCTCAAGAGAGCAGGTCATATCAGTGCTCTCCAGGGACAAAAACACAGCATCAGTGGGACCAGACAACATTGTGGGTTCCCTTTTAAACAACTTAAAATATGAGCTAGCAGACCCACTTAACTGGCTATGTTATGGCAGAATGGAGGGCAACAGTAATCCCTCTGCAAAAAGGGGACCATCAATGAACTCTGAGAATGACAGGTCCATAACCTTGACTAACCTCATCTGCAGTGTCATTGAGGGAATCCTTATGGACCTTATTAACAAACACATAGGTAATCTCCAAACTCTGGACCCAACCCAGTTCGGATTCATTAAAGGTACTGTAGATCATGTCTGTTAAACATGGTTGATTTCTTCAAGAAAGTCACCAAGGTGCTGCACGAGGGAAAGATAGTGCATACTGGTTATCTTGACCTAGTGAAGGCATTTAACACCATCCCCCATGGAGGTATTGTAGAGAAAGTCTTCCAATTGGTAATGAACCTCTACATTACCAGATAGATAGTTAACTGTCTCACTGACAGGGTTCTGTGCAGGGCCCCTTATTGTTTGGAATTTATTTCTCAGGCTGACCAAGTCCACAGATGATTGCAAATTGGGAGCAATCACTGAGTTCCCCAGCAATGTTAATATACTGCAGGCAGGGTTAATACAGACAAATAATTGGTGCCAAAGCCATGGATTAAAGCTAAATGCAAAGAAATGCATTATTATTCCCTTTGGGAAAGCTGAAATACCTGCTAATTACATTATGAACAACACCTCCATAAATGTAGACCTAGTGGTATGTGATCTAAATACTCAGGCTGATAGCGATCTGAACTTTGACCATCACATATCCACAATAGTAAGAAATCTTTCTAAGTGGCACATTTTATACATAAAGGAATCACATCTAGAGCTAAAGATGTTATAATTTCATTATAGTCTGCCCTCATCAGACCAGTAATTGAGTACAGTGCTCCCTTTTAAATGTACCTCACCAGACACTTACAACAATTGGAGAGACCACAGGGGTTTCTCACCAAGAAATTACAGGGTACACAAAATAAGTCTTACGCAGAAACACTGAAAGCCATGTCACTGTATTCTGTCTCCTACATGCTGCTAAGGGGTGACCTGTGCCTGGCTTATAGGGCAGTCTCTGACCTGGCCCTAATGGAAATGTTATACATTGATAAATCGTCACTTGCACCAGGGATCTTAACCTAATTTCTGACATGAACAGGTCATGCTGGAGAGATAGATAAATCTCCCAGACACTGCCACTTCCCTGGACATGCTTTCAGTTTTGTAAAACAGAGCCCCTTCCTTACCCTCTTCAAACACATCACAGATTAATGGATAGGTGACTGCAAATTCACTCCTGGAATGGTGCCCATGTCCCTCCTGGACAGCGGAAGTTGGTATTAACTAACATAGACCTTTATCTCTGTGAAGTTCACTCACCTAACCACTGACAATTGGAGCAACTCAGGATAAATGTGACTAGGCTTGTAAGGGCTCTAGGGCCATTAACCTAGTAACCTTCTATGAACCTATAAGAGGTGAGAGACATAGGATGGAACCCTATGAAGTGATCCATGAAAGCTGTACAGCAGACTTCCTCAATGTTTATCACAAGTAACAAAGCACAGGTAGGATAGCACTATATCAGCACTCTAACAGGTACATAAATTATACTGCAGACATGTATACATGCATAAAAGACAGCATGTAGGGGAGAGACCCACAGTCACATAAAATTTCCCCAGTCCCATGCTTGTATGAGTACCCCAGGCAAACAGCTGAGGTAGCCTGGGAAAGTGTAGGTGAGCAGTACTATATTGCAGTACAATGAAGGGTAGATCTGAGGGATCATGTGGTACTGCTGGTGAGCAATTTAGAGGGAAGGCATGGGCGATATGCATTACAATATGTAGTCGATTTACTTTTGTGAAGGGTAAGGCAATAATGCTATCTACGCTTAAATTGACTTATGGAAGTACATATTTTGTTAGTGGCAGTTTCTAATGCATAAGTATTATAAGGGACACTAAGCTCTGTTAGAGGTAAAGAGTATTCTAATTTATGCATAAGTATGCTGATTGCACTTACCTTTCTGTAAACCAATTTTAATTATTTCATTGCTTTATCCACTGTCTTGGTCTATGTGAGAAGTGAAGAACAGGTGTTGATACAATGTTAAACCTGGGTATTTCTGATGACTCACTGCAACTACTGTGAAACCTAACAGGTCTACTGTTTTTAGTGAACGTGTATCCAAATACCATGGATGTGGATTTGTTACTTTTTTTAAACTTTTTTTTGGCCCCTATGCAGCAGATCACTCACTATCTCTTTACTTTATTTAAAACTTTTTTTTTGGCCCCTATGCAGCAGATCACTCACTATCTCTGGCACATCTCCTTAATCTTGAACTCCAGAAGTCACTCGTGTCCCCACAGACCCTAATCTGCTTCTTTTTGTCATTGTCTGAGAGAAGCTTGAGGCATCCTAGCACAATGTCATACTTGCAGCCGTAAGGAGTTTTCTTTTATGTCCGATCCATTCCCCACTGCCATTCCCGATATTCAGTGATGTAATGCTGCTAAGGATGAGAATATCAATGTTACTATTTGTTTCAAAGTCATGGTCAGTGGCAGAGTTCTGGAGAAGATTGAAGATTGCCTCCAGTTTCTGTTGAAGAATTTTGAAGAACAAGCCAGTTGAAGTAAAACCATGTCATTTATGTATAACATGCAGTTGATGGGGGATAGCTATAATGGTAGATCTTTAAAAAATATATGAGTAATAATGGGTCCTAAACTGAACTTTGATGGAGTCTTTTAACTATCAAAAACTTGTCTATTTACTATTGTAATATCCAAAAACTAATCTCTGTGAAAATGCAATGAGTGCATTGCACTAAAATGTTGTGAACATGCTGTAATATTTATTGTGAGTTTTACTGCTTGTGACTTGGGCCCAGGCTGTTGCTACAACTGGTCTTTGGACCATTCCACCTATTGGGCAAACATGAACACAAACACATGAATAAAGCCATCAGTTGCGTTAGAAGTGAGGTAATAGGTGCATCTGTCTGCTAATGTGCTGTATTCTTCAGGTGACCTGGATATGTGTGTGAGTGTGTGTGTGTGTGTGTGGGGGGGGTTGTATGACATCACAGTTCAAGACTAAATATGTCAGTCAATCACAATGTGCCATTTCAAGTTACTGTCTGAGCATGTCCTGTATGCAGTAAGTGATTTATGGATGAATTTCACACTGACTTTCTTTACAAGAGGCAAGTAAATGACAAGAATCATTTCAACATAGAAGTCCTTACAAATAATCCACTCCAGACTTATTGTCAAATTGTATTTGCTTTATGCAGATAGTAGTATTTTATTAGAATAGATGTTTCTCCTTTTATTACTTCCATTGAGATGTGGCTTGAAATAATGGGTTTAATTTATTGATTTAAGTTATGTCACAACCTCCATACTGGCTAATAAACAGTGATCAGTAACGTTTGTAGTGTTACACATAACACAGACTTTCCAGGTTGCTGAACAAAGCTGCTTACATTAACCTGAATGAACAACTGAAAGAAAGACAAAAACAAAGCTGTGTTTTCATAAAATGGTAATGGAGGTGACAATGATTTGCCTGTATTAGAATGTGCATCAGGATGTGATGATGATGATAATAAAACAGAACCAGGTCTGAATTTTCTGTCTCATTATATAATCTTCTGTCTTTGAAATGAATGCTGTCTAAAATAAAAGCTGATTAAGAATCAAGTGTTTGTTCTGGCAGACATGTCTGATGGGGTAATTGATCTTTGAGCAAGGCATAGTAAATATTCTGAGTTTGTTTATTCGTCACATTTAAGATTTTCTGTGTAAGGGAAATTTTCCATGTTACATATATTACACGATATAATACATGTACATACATATATATTTTTCAGACGTACACACACACATATCCATACTAGTATGCTTCTGAACACTGATAGTACCCCAGTAATTCACTGTATCTTATCACTGTTGCTTTCTGTGAAATATATTTCCCCAAGTATGTATGTTTCTGCATTGGAAACTGCACATTTTTCCTGCTGCAACTCCCTAATGAATACATATGGCAGGACATAGTTCAAATGAGGCCCTTTATGTTGAAAATAATATGGGAAATGAAAAGTTGCTCTGTTTACGGGAACTAGTCCGAATCCTTTGTTTTCTAAGCCATGCTCTCATGCACACATTGTGCAGGGATGTGTTTTTGCTTGCTCTCTTCTTATTATTTAAATGTCTGCTTCACTCACCTTACTTGGCGTTTAGGTGGGGCTGACAGGGGCAGGTTCACCAAAAGTTTATAACAGTTGCAACTTTTAATAGGAAAACAATTGTAACATAACTTAAGTCTTAAATGTACCTGCACACTGCCTCCTGAAAGTATATGAAACATATACAGGCTATAATGTTATAAATATCCATATTTTTAAAAGTCTTAATAACTCTAGGATCATTCTTAGAATGACTTCTAGCTTTTTGTTTCCAGGCCTGGAGTCTAGGAGGTAGTGGCATCAGACTGTTAAACAAAAGTGTTTTCATATTTTTGCATATTTCTGGGGAATGTCTACAGCTAGTTATGTACGTAGGCACCAAATGTAGGCTGTTGTCTTATAAATATTCTACACAAAAACTTTCTAGTAGTATAAGCTACTAAAAAAGTAGCTACATGAAGTCCATGTTTAGGATTAGGCAGCTCAAATATTAAGCAGAAAAATGAAGAAATAATTATTTATTTCCCCTAAAGATTAAAGTGCGAGTTGTAGTTATTCCATGCCGATATGCAGTGACCTTTATACTCCTGTCACTAGTTTGAAAATGTGTTACACATTAACGCTGACATATCTGGAAATGTCAGAGCTGAGGGAAGACAAATGTTAGAAATAGAACTGTCTGAATAAATTTGGTCTGTAAGAGCTCTGTGGGTGCTGGGAACATCAACAGTGAAGTAACCGTGAACACAACATGTAGTCAGAAAGTTTTACTTCACTGGCTGAAGGTCAGTAAGTAGCCAAAGGAGCCTTTGCTTTATAATAACACTACACTCATTTAGCGAGTTGGGTTGGCGTACATGGATAAAGCCATGACTACAGCCTAGGAAACCCAAGCTTAATCTCATGTGCTTGTTAGGGTGGATGTGATGTGTGATACAGTTAGGCCAGCTTGCCTCTCCTAAGGTTGAGTTATGGAGACATGTCCAGGGTGCATAGTCCTGTGGTAGAATTCCTGGTCAGACTGGACACCACAGAGGAACACTGGCTTCTACTGGGAGTGGCAGGGTAGTCCTAAGGGGATATGTCACTTGTGGGTGTGAGTGACTTGCCATCGCTCTCTCCACTCCATGTCAAAACCTAGAGCATGTTACCAGGCATGCACTGAGAGCTTAAAGTTAAATGCAGAAAACTCCCTGATAGCTGCCTAAGTGATGGCCCCTCTCAGATGGCTTGCAATCCCCTGTGAAAGGGAAGTAAATAACCCAGTTAAACAATAGAGGGTTGATTATTGACAGGTAGCAGGGAGAAAAAACTGCCAAAAAAAACTACACCCATTCATTGATTTAGCTTGAGTAGCCATGAGTGGATGCTTATGCAGTCACTCATTGTTTTTCTACATTGAGATTGGCCTTATCAAGTTAGATATGAGCAGGAGAGTTACAAAAGTGCAGGTGGCAATTGTAGCTGGTCCTGACATAAATAGATAATATTATACCTGGCTTCGTTTCATGTATCCAGTGTTAGATGGCTGGCAAGAGACAGAGAGAGAGGTTGGATACTGTCTTTGATGACTGACTTCCTAATTTTGGATGGTGCATCAAGTATTAGTTTCATCAGTGTTCACAGGTTTATAGATAATTATTAGGGTGATGACCCTAATGGGCCTTTTTAAGCCTGGCCATGATTCCCAAATATATTTGACAGGCTTTGATACCTCTCATTTTATTGGGGTACAGGTGAGTCAGCATGTAAACATTTCTGCTTTCTAAAAGGGACATGAGTGGCAGCCCAGGGGTAAATTTAGAATCCCTCCATCCACTGATCCAAGTTGTACTTGAAGAAGTACAGTGAGGATCTGCTTCACATGGGTGGGAAGCCTGTTCCACAGAAGGGGTCTTCTCTGAGACACATACCTGTACCTCTTATTTATGTTGCAGATGAGCTTTAGGTCCCGCGATGGGGTGTATCTTATGACATTTATTAAAGAACAGTAAAGAAAATTAAACAATCAACAACAACTCTGAACAGCAGCTTTAATGAAAACAAAACTCTGGCAAATCCTGAAAGCTGTCAGAGGGAATGAAATATAACACTTTCGAAAGTCATTAAATTGTAACTATAATTATCAGTAAAACAATCAAAAAATTAATTACGTCCATCTCAATTCATTATTAAGACCACATGATTTGAGCATATTAAAAATTTTAATACACAAGCTTTCTTTTTAAATAAAATTTATTTAATTTAACCCTCCCAATACATTTAATTTTTACATCTTGTAAAACTGAAACCAGCAAATTATTAGGTTCAACGGAATGGCATATGTCAAAATGTTCAGCTGCAGGGCTTTCTTTTTTGAAATTGTAATGTATTTTGACAAGTATAAAAGTGTTCTAGGCAAAATCTTGTTTGCTTTAAATTTTTTATTAAAGTGTTGTTCTATGGAAACTAAGTTGGTAAGAAATCTTGTTGACCTGCAATCCTTCTATCCTAAAATGAAGGGTAGTGAGTTGGTTCTTTCCTGCGATTGCGTTGATTTTGACTGCACTCGTATTTGCTGCTTGCGCTTTCCTTTTTGTCTGTTTTTCTTCAATTGCTGTCATTTTTAGCAGCATTCACAATTTACATTTATATGGTGATGTGTATGTGTTGGTGTTGCATGATGCATTGCCCAGTATAAGTAACTGGTAAGGGTGTGTAAGAAAATACTCCCAGTAATGCTTTGCCTGCAAATTTGGACATCTCTGACATCCCTATGTCCTACCAGCTAGGCCTCAGAGGGTGAATAGGGACTAATTAGGAAATGTAATAGTGGAGACTGCTGACAGGGGGCTGCAGACCTGTGGTGGTGGCCTGAGTGGAGAAAGACTTTGAATAATTGCTAATCTTCACAACCTGCTGTCAGACATTTCCTTATTTATATAGAAGTTTGACACGTCCATTAAGTACTGACTGCTTGCCTTAAGCTACCACATAGAAGTAAGAATTTTCAATTGTTTGTAAATAATACTGCATGAGGAGAATGAACATGAGGTCGCTGTATGACTCAACCTTTTATGCAAAACATACTTTGTACCAAAGAGCCAAAACATTAGTAGAATGTTTAACTGTAGGAGCAAAGAACCAAAGAAAAAATGTTATTCTGGGACCACAAGCAGGACTTAGTAGAAACAACTTTCAGTTTTATTCAACAGTTTAGTGCTTTCATCCAGGTAAAGGACTTCTTCAGAACTGAGTACAGCGTGCAAACACACACATATTTATACATTGAAACAGTCATGTGATATCCACGGTAATTGAAAATTAAAGGCACCAAGTTAATAATCGTTTAAAATATTAACCAGAGAAATATAAGTAGTAAAAATGATGTTGTAGATTGCCTGCAATTGAAGTAAAATAATAGTAATAAAAACTCCTTTGGAAACTCCTCTGCAACAGGAGACATAGTTAAAAATTCAGTCTGTTACTGAGGTACATTATAACTTTGCAACTCTCATTTTTAAGGTGCTAACTGAAATACAGTCATTTAGCCCAGTGGGTGTTGTTGCATCCAAATCAAGTTGCCAGGTAAGTTCTCTGACCTCAGTATTTGGTTTGCATCTTGGAGGATGTCCCGTTGACCCCAGGGGTGGGCTTTGGGTGCTTAGAATTACAGGACTACACTGTAGAGCACAGGGGACACACAGAAGATTTGTTTGAAACACAACTAGGTAAGATGGAAAAAAAATATCACAACTTACAACTAGATAATGAATTTTACACTAAGAGTTACTCTGCAGCTGACATAGGCAGGCTGTGGCTTTACGGTCTACATTATTCCCAGAAATTTTAAGGCATGTTATTCTACTGGGTGTTCAAGGACTTTTAAACTGACAGAGTTAATTATATGGAGTTCACAATAACAGTGTACATTGAGTTTATTTTCTTTGTGAACCAGGAAAATCTGAGTGGTATAACTCATTTTCAATGGAGGCCCGGGCAGAACAGCTCCATTACATAGACTTGCAATTAACATTTCATTTTTATGAACAATATTATTTTCAGCACAATTATAAAGAGAATATAATGTTTACATTCACATGCTACAGTAAAATACAGAGTTGATAAAATGTGTTTTATACGGATTCACTAGAAAATCTCGACGTACTGAAATGTCCAATTTCAGTACATCGAGACTGAATAGTGGAAAGTGCAGTTATGTGGAACTGCACTATGTGGAAATGTCGAATCCGCTATCGTGCTGTTGCGTTCGTGACGTGTGGTGCGGTTTGTGGATTTATCTGGGGTTTCAGGTAAGTGGTGTTTGTGTAAAGGTATTGGGTAGGGATTTAAGTGTGTGTGTGTGTGTGTGTGTGTGTGTTTAATGCAACCTCGGAGTCTAAGTAGGGGGGTGTGGGGGGGCTTGCCCCCTGCTTATAGGTAGGGTAGATGTGTTTGTGTGTTATGTTGTGTTTGTGTGTATTGTTATGTTTGTTTTAGTGTAGTTAGGTAGGTGTATGTGTGTGTGTGTGTGTGTGTGTGTGTGTGTGTGTGTGTGTGTGCGTGTGTGTGTGTGTGAATGGTCACGACTGTGCTATTTGCAGTTTTGGGTTTTCAGGTATGTGGGATTTCTACTATTCAGTCTCGAAATACTGAAATTCGACATTTCAGTATTTCGAGATTGTATAGTGAATCCGTTTTATACAGATTGATAAAACACAAGTGCATGCATTACACTTGATTTTGAAAGTAGTTACCTGTAAACAGATTTTATACAAATAGCCAAGATCCTTATACTTATAGTAAAATAAGAACTTGATTGTAGACGTTTCATAGATAAAATAAGGTGACAGATTGTCAAAAAGTACTTGAGAGAAAGTGTGTTGGTAAGGTGAAGGAGACTGAAAGGGGAGGTGATATTCAAGGTGTGAATTAGTTTCAGAGAGGTTTTAAAAGGGGTGGGGGTGTTACCTTGGACAAGGAGGTAGAGGGCTTTGAGAAGATTAGAGTGTGAGGTCATAGGAGAACCTGTCATCCTAGAGAGGACCATGACTGTGCCCAGGACTGATTTAGGTATTGTTTGGGCTGTATTTTGAACCAGGGTAGTTTGTCTGCCATTTTTTGATTTTGCGTGGATGCATTCCACATTTTGAACATATAACAGGAGTATAGTTTAAGTAGGATTTGATATGTTTTTCTAATTAAGTAATTATGCTTTTATTAGGATTGTGCTTTAAATCACATGAGCAATCTGTATAAGGGGGTGTAGCCATTTTAATTGTTAGTGGGATGCTTTTTTCTTTTCCCGTTTTCCCTGCCTATTTTGTTCCTACAAGCTTTGCTGCCAATTTAGTATATAGCTCTGTTGTCCTTGGGATTTGGTTAATATGGTTCTTGCTGACCCTGTCATTTATCCTTCAGAGATATAGTTTTATATCAACAGATATAATATAATTCTAGATTTACCATGATATAAAATCAATGCTCAGAGCAAAGTACACAATTAAGTTTAGATATTTTATTTCGGTAAAGAAAATGTTGATATGAATTAAAATAATGTCTTGGAAAGTAAATACTACATGAAATCAGGTAAACGTTTAAGTTATATCATGATTTAAAAATAATAAAGCTAGAAAAACTTACATTGCAAGAAACTCACCTTGGACAAAATAAATCTCAAAACTAATTGTGAAGGGTGCTTGATCAATGGAATTACTGCTAACCACATTGTGGGGTATTATAGTTTTGGTATTAGGACTGTGCAAAAACATTAAAATTTTAGAAAAGTTGTAAAATCAGGAGGAATCAGTAGTTGCTGTCAAATGAGTGGAAAATCAAAAATTTACGTCCTCTATTTTTTATCACCACAATTTGTAGTCAACAAGACCCATAAGCTATTCATTTTTATCTGCAATTCATTTGCCACGTGAGTAGGCTGGTATGTTGATCCTTTCCAGCAATGATCTATACTCACGGAAGAGCAGAAATACAGAAACGGAATATACAAGTACAAATAGAAATCTTACATGAAGAGTTGAGACACAAAATATTTAATAGCCAAGTAGAATACACAGAAGAATAGAGTTCAACCAGATCCAAGTATAAGTGCAGATGTTAAAACAAAGCTAAAAGTTATAACAATAGTTATTCCTTCATTGTGAATAAAGAAAATGTGTGCAATGCAAGCAATAATCATTGTCAAATGGTACATAGTAGTGAAGCAATGTTACCAAAAATGTATTTACAATATTTATCAGAAAATTATGCAATTAAACATCTACAAAGCTTAGGACTTTCATTTGAAGCAGGCAGGGAGGTGCATACAAGGGATCAGAACTATATGGAATATGCTGAGAGGTTACTGACGTTTTATTATTGCCAACCTGTACCAGGGAAGTACAAACACATTTTTCTTGAAAGTGCTCATTTAATTTGGATTTGAATATACTCATTTCATTTTGTCCTCTGGTTTCAGGGCTGGGTTTGCAGAAGGCTTTTTCATCAATCATGGACTTGAAATGTGGCCTTAGTAGTAAAATACAACTGTCTTAAGTGAGATATGAGACTGTTAGGCTACAGCTTGGCCCTCTAATAGGGAGAGTGTTTTTTTAAGCAGTGGACAATGATGAAGAAGAGGAGCCCACTCTAGAAAAATTAAGAACATCACTAAGGAAGATGAAGTCAGGGAAAGAAGCAGGCTCAGATAAGATCACAGGAGATAAGAAAGATGCTGGGTGAGATAGGGGAGAAATGGCTCCTGAGGGTACTAATAGAAGTGTGGAGAGAAAGGCGTATCCCAGATAACTGGAGCTTAAGCATACTCATGCCAGTGTACAAGAACAAAGGGGACATCTACAACTGTGGGCAGTATAGAGGCATCAAACTCCTATCACATTGTATGAAAGTTCTGGAGAGGGTGATTGATAAATGGATACGCAGAGTAGTAGAATGTAAGATGGGAGATGAGCAGTTTGGATTCAGATCAAGATGCAGCACAGCTGACCCGATGTTTGCATTGAGACAGATACTTGAGAAGAAGCAAAAGATGAGGAGAGAGTCCAACTGGGCATTCCTAGACTTGGAAAAAACATATGACTTGGTCCCAAGAAAGCTGATCTGGGCAGTATTGCAGCAGTTTGAAGTCCCAGAAACATTGGTAGAATTAGTACAGGCTATATATGAGGACCCAAGGACTCAATTACAGACAGTGTTCGGCCTCACAGATGGGTTCCCAGTGGGTGTGGGTGCACAGCAGAGTTCAGCTCTGCTCCCATTGCTGTTCATACTGGTGATGGACTACATTAGTAAACAGGTTGTAGGGGATGGATCAACAAAGCTGCTGTATGCAGACAATGTGGCAGTACAGGCTGACTGAGCTAGAACTTCAGCAAATGATAGGAGAATGGAAAGCAAGTCTGAAGGCATATGGGATGAAACTAAGCACAGATAAGATGGTGGTAATGGCAGCAAATTGGGGAAATCAGAAAAAGCTGAGAATAGAGATAGAAGAGAAGATAGTGGAACAGGTAAACAGCTTGAAGTGTCTCGGAGGAGTAGTAGGGTAGTATGAATGAAGAGGTCAAAGCTAGAAACAGAGGGGCTGCAGCCAACTGGCATAGAGTATCAGGTGTAGTCTATGACAGAAGAATGCCAAAGAAACTGAAAAGTAAGGTGTATGAGACAGTGGTGTGACCAGTACTACTGTATGGTATAGAAACCTGGGCAGTAAAGGCAGAACAGTTGAAGAAGCTAGAGGTGATGGGAATGAAGTGCCTGAGAAAGGTGATAGGATGCACACTGTAGGACAGACGAAGAAATGAGGACATGAGAGCAGAAGCCAAAGTAGCTCCAATTGCAGAAAAGATCAAAGAGAACAGATTACGATGGCATGGGCACATGTGTAGAAAGGCAGAAGACAATCTGATGAGGAAGATTTGTGACAGACAGGAAGAAGGTAAGAGGAAGCGAGGGCATCCAGCAAAGAGGTGGATGGATTGTGTGGAAGAAGATCTGCGACAGTCGGGCATGAGTGTTAAAGAAGGCAGGAGTGTGGCAATGAATCGAGAGAGTTGCCGACAGTTAACACGATACCCCAACCCCATGTAAATGGGAAAAAGAGGGCTGATGATGATGATGAATGACATACATTAATAAGCATGAATGTGAGTGTACCAAGTAATAAGATGTTTTTATAATAATGTATTTGGTTATCAGGGAGGAGTACAAACCTGAAGATTTTGTTTTTTGGCTACATGGAGTATTTGTGCATTGGTGCCTGACTGAAGGCACAGTAGCAACAAGGCATATTCAATTTTGATGTAAGTACATTTCTGGCTAGATGTCTATGCACAACAGAGGACAGAAAGGTATTAGATGCTATAGCACAGTTTAGTTGCATGAAAGTTTTGTTAATTGCTTACCTGTATGAAAGGGACATGACAGTGAGAGATCTAAGTGAATACTCAGATATTTCTATTCCCCTGACAAATGTAATGAAAGTATTGGATGATGCTGGTCTTACTGCTGTTAAAAATTAGCTTGTGAGTTATCCAGATGCACAGGGAGGAGAAATTGATTTGTAATGTTTGTTGCAGAGCAGAGTGATTTTCATTAGATTCCAGGACCAAGATATCATTACTGTAGGGCACAATGCTATGGTGGGGGAATTTGTGAGATCATTTATTAAAATAAGAGTGAAACAAGGACTAAGCACTGAGGCATATATCTCAACCTCTTAACTCAAGATATCTGCACAAAGTCTAAAATAATGGGGGACAAAGGCCCCAAAAAAGGGACAGATTTTAAGTACTGCTCTTATAGACTTAGAAATCTGCTAGAATAACAGGTTTTGTGTTAGCATGCATTTTCTATCTAAAGGATAATATATGCCATTATTTGTTCATTTTATAGTGATTCCAATCCTCTGTGATTTTCCAGAAAGTCAGAGGGTTTATGAGGAATAAACCAAATATTTGAATCAAAAATCTATACAACTGAAAGGTATGCATCGATGAACTCTGGCATTTGGTGTGTTAGTGCTTGAGAAAGAAAGACTAATCTGAAAAGACCTGAAAAGTTGTCTTTAAGATCATTTTGGAACCACAGACGTGTTTCAGCCAGTTAAGCTTTTACAGTTTTTCTGAGAAGAAGGGTATGATATACTGTTTTGAAGGTTTTTGTCATGCCAACAAACAGACCTCCAGTGACAAGCCATTGCTTCCTTCATCATCTTCATGTTATTGTAAGTAATGTTTTTGATTGTGGAACAGATTTTGGATTTTGCTAAGAACTTTCATTGTAACTGGTGATTTTAATTCACTGGCTAGTCTAAGTTATGTTAGTAATTTGCTGCAGCAGTGGTTGTGTTTTGCCATGACTTGACATTGTTAGATACTGGTACCACATGGATTGCAGGGAAACTAATGTGCACCCCGTTTGAACCCGACATCAGTGTAGGGGAAGATTATATGGAGTGTACTTGTCATACAACTTGGTGCAGGTTTAATCATTATGTGAGAAGTTATGCAGTATGTATTACATTAATTACCTTATTACCAAGTTATGTTAGTTTTTACCCTCTGGAATTACAGAAAATTTACCATAAAAATCCTTGTACTTCTTTCTACTATACGTGTATCTGTAGTAATTTTGCAGGCTTCCTGTACAAGGTGTTACTAACATTATTTTACACAAATGGATAAAATTCACACATTAATCTCATTAATATTCTGTTTGTGTATGCATTCTAATAGTGATTTTTATTTATGAGCTGCAGGGCAAAAAAAGATGGGGTACAGATTTCTTCTTCCCTGACTGTAACGCTGCTAGTCCTTTCAGGTCACTTACTTTCAAAGGCTGATTTCTCCATTATGTTACTTGCAAGTGCTTGGGGTGTCCTGCTTTTTTTTTTCTTTTTGCAAAATCATCATGTTTTGGGCCAGTGCTGCAGTATATTAGTAAAGAATTTGGGAGATATATGTGAGCAAATCTAAATGATTTTCTAGTAATTTGGAATTCCCTTAATACTATGTGCTGGGCAGATTACAGACACGGGTGCATGGAGAAAGAAAAGCGTAGAAATGAGAATGTACTGTAATGTCATCACTGAACTGTGAGCTTTCAAGATAAGATATCAGATGACGACCATGCGTTGTTTATCAAGGTACTTGTTTCATTTTAATTTGTTTACTGGGGTAGGGGAATTATCCATCTGTCACCATTTCAGTCTCAGTCTGGAGCAAATACAAAATATATAAATAATATAAAGATAGAATAATTATGTCAAGGGATGAAGTAACTATACAGATACATCTTATACATATAATACGGTGGTACTGACAATTGTGACATTAATAACAACAAATAGTTTGAGGATATAAATAACTAACTGTCATTCAAAGTTAGAACAACAACGCTCCAACACTGGAGAAACATTTCTTAAAGGAGCAATATGCATTTGAGTTTAAGCTGTCAGGAATAGAAAGTAATGACTACAGTGTAGAGAAAAGAAGGTAAAATGAAGGAATATGCAGTAAGGTAAAGTAAAAACTGGGGCAAAGATGTGACAGTGTATAAAGGGGTGAGAGGGAAGAGTAAAGAGCTTGAGAAAGGAACCCATACAAATAAAAAGTGAAGTATATAACCTTGAAGCAGCTAATGGGCTAAAACAGAGATAATACACTGGCCAACATGGTTTTATGCAATTTGACCTGAAGTGAAGCAGTTGCAATGGGCCTCTTTGTATAGATGGGCTTTAAGCAGAAATTCAAGTTTAGATTAGGAGACAAGATCCTTGAGATAGGCAGGGAGGAAGTCCCAAATGTAGGACCTAAAGATGAAAAGCTATGCTTTGTACAGAGAAAGCTGTCTCTGGGTTTATGTGATACTGGACCTGAGTATGACTGATTTCTCTGGTTATAGAGGGAAATTCTAAGTGGAAGTTTTGCAGCTGAAGGAAACTATCTTAATGTAAAACTTAAAAAGTTGTGATCTAAGTAAGAGCTCTACCTGCTGTTGGTTAGGAAGCCATTTTGTTTTTTTGACTGTAAGGAAATGTTGTTCATACTAAGGGGAGTGGGCTATGAAATGGTATATTTTATTGTTGTGGGTCTGTAGAGCTTTACTGTTTTTCTTTAAAGCTGGGGCAGTTAGAGGTCTTCTGTACTCTAGGTGTGACAGTAGAATTTCTTACCCTGTAACTGGTTTAGCTGCCGAGGAGAAGAATTTAGACATTTTGCTTGCCCAGAAAAGTAGTGAAGTCATATTTGTTTAGTTTTCTTATATGCATTTGAAAGTTGAGAGACTGATTTAACTAGATGCCAATATATTTGAAAGGTTGTCTCAATAGGTACATTGTTGACACTCAACATTTTCTAGACGGTTGGGGTAGTGAGAGTTTCTGTCTAGTCCCAATGAGCATAGATTTTATGTTGGCAGTGTCTATGAGATGTTTATTGCTGTTGATCCAGTTGATTAATGTGTGAAAATCTTGAATTTATATTTGAGTGACTGAGAATGAGGCACTTGATCTGCATATAAGGCCCATTATTGAGTACAATGCCCCATTCAGCATGTATCTTGAAAAGCACATGCAGCAGCTGGAGAGACCACAGAGGTTCCTCAACAGGAGAATCCAGGACCTCAAAAATCTACCATACAAAGATAGACTAAAACCCTATCCTTCTATTCAGTTTCATACAGGCTCCTCAGAGGTGACTTGTGTCTGGCATACAAGGAAATCTCAGACCATGCCTTGATGGGACTGCTGCATATCTGCAAGTCACACTCCACTAGAGTAACCCACATGCACAGCCTCAACCTGGTCTGTGGCAGCAATAGGACTTGTTGACGGGATAGAGTTGTGTCCCAGAGACTCCCCCATCTGTGGAATAGACTCCCTCTCCACGTCAACCAGAGTACCTCTTTACCCCTTTTTAAGTGCAACCTAGATAATTGGATGGGAAATAGGAAAGACATCCCTGGGATTCTACACATGTCGTTGCTAGACATGGGGCATTGGGTGCTGATTTGTCTAAACATGGGCTATACTCTTGGCTAGACTTATAAAAGCCTCAGGGCCAATAGCCTATTAACTTCCTACGATCCTTCCTATGGAAGAAGGAAGAGAGAATTAAAAAACTTGAGACTAAATAGTATTGAATTATAATGATTATACAATGTTTATGAAAATAATACAGAAAAGGTTTAAAACTGAAATGGGAAGTATTATGGAAGTTAGCATATACAGTATAAAGGGGAAGGGTTGTCAAGAATTATTAATGATAGAGAAATTGTGGATGATATTATGAATAGAAACGAAGGGAAAATCATGATAGGAGACCTTAAAAATAATTTGACACAATTAGATATGAAATCTTGTATGTAATAATGAAATAATATAAGTGAGAAATTTAGGAAATTGTGTATGCCAGCATATGGTAATAAAGTAAAAATGCTTGTAAATGGTTCATTAAGCCAAGAGGTACATAAGAAAGAGTGGTGCAGGACAGGGATGTCCAATGAGTTGTATACTCTTTGCATTACTTATGAATGTGATAGTATGCAAAATAAATTACATAATGAAGGAGGTGGAGTGTGAAACACCTGAAGGGTTAAGAATTCCAGTTAACATATGCAGATGACATAATAACTGCAAAACAAAATTGGATAAAAGAAGTAATAACTTGCACAAATTACTGTTTAGATGATAGGGATGGCTTTAAATACAGAGAAAAGTAAAGGTTTAGGTGATGTAGTAAAGACTGGGAGCATTTATTTTACAATGATTTAAATGTTTGTGTTAGGTATAAAATTTGGGAATAAAGATGTAAGTAAAATTAAATGGGAAAAAAACAAAGAAACAAAGCTAACATCTTTTATGGAGAACATATGAATTATCATTCAGAAAAAAGCCATAGTTGATAAATTTAGTATTGATAGGAAAATAACATACTTAGCAATAGCATTCATGTTGCCAACAGTATTTGAAAAAGAATTATTGCAGATTTTTTTCATTTATATATGGTTAAAAGTAGTCTTATATGTAAATAAAGAAGGAGGTTTACGGTTAATTAACCCAGTGCTATATGCTGCTTCATTAAATTTGTACAAAGTGTTAAAGTGGTTAAATGAAAAAGATAAGAAATTAGTGGTAAAACTGTATAAATATAAATAAATATGATTTAATATTTATAAGTATGATACATTTTGTGGTATGGTGAGAAAGAGTGTATAAATGAAGCAATAAAATGCTACTGGGAAAAATATTTTATGGAAAATAAACATTGATGATATAGAAAAAAAGACAGAAAAGTATGATAGAAGAATGTAAAGATAAAAAATTACTATGTAAAACCATGAGAAAATCTAGCAGATGAAAAAATAAAACTATAAAAATAAAAAGCAATTGGTGTAATCAGAAAATTGAATGTCAAGATTTTTTTGTGGAGATTGGTAATAAATAAATTGCCAGTACAAGTAAATATGCCATATAAAAAGAAAAGTGATACAATATGTTTACATTGTCAAGAAGAAGAAACTACGGAACACGTGTATTTGAAATGTAAAAGATCAAAAAGGTATGAAGAAATTATGTAAAGAAATGTTTTTGAAGATATAAAAGAAGTTACTAAAATAAACATGGATATGATTAAATATGGATATTTTACGAAGAGAAGTAAAGAATATGTTAAAACAATAGATAAAAAGCTATTTTATGTTATATGGGTTATTTGGAATGAAAGAATATATGAAATTATGCTTAATGGCAAATGGATTTTATGAATAATATTAAGTTAAATTAGGTGGTGATTATGGAAAAAGAACTGAGGTCTAATAGGGATGAAAATCTGGCATGATTGTATATGAAATTATGAATATGTGTTTATACATATGTAAACGTTTTGTTAATAAGAGCTGGTTTTGTATTTAGATAAAGGACCTACACTGTTTTTGATAGGTGCTGTGGGATCTTTTACATCTACCTGAGCTAACACGTACTCAAGTAGATGGGAGCCCGGTTTATCTTCTCATCTGAAGGATGATAAACTCAGAAATGCAGCATCCACCTAGCAGAACCCATAGCCTTCTGCACCAAAGGCAAGCGTGCTACCTGTTGCAACACTGACACTGAGGTTGACAGGTATGCCTTTTGTTCCCTGTCTTCTCCCGTGTACATCACAAACTGGTTCAGCTATTGAATAATGCTCAAGATTCCTAATGTATATGTAACAAAAAAATGATATAGTACCTTCTCGGTTAGCACAGCTGGTTAGTGCTGTGGTTTACTAGGGTAAGTCTCTATTATTGTCTTCATTCTACACCATGTAATAGTTTCCCCTGGTATCCCATAGTTCCCTGCATCGCAATTTTTTTCATTAAGTGCCATTAAGACATGCTATGTACAATATTACTGATGTCTGTCATCACCTCCTACATTATGTGCAAATGCTGTCAAAGCAATAAAAGAAGGGTTCTCCTTGGTGTTTAGTGTTTCCTCTCCCAATTCACATTATGGTTAAGTGCCATTCAGGCAAAAGTTTAAAACTTCTTCTTGGTGTCTGTTTTTTTCAGCAACCCCAATCCTAGTTATGCTTACATGCCATTCAGTCACGAGTTTAAAGCATTCTCCCTCACGTATAGTGTTTTCCCGACCCCTAATCCTTATTATGGTTAAATGCCATTCAGTCACGAGTTTAAAGAGTTTTCCCTCATGTATAGTGTTTTCTCGACCCCTAATCCTTATTATGGTTAAATGCCATTCAGGCATGAATTGAGTTCTCCCTCACGTATAGTGTTTTCCCGACCCCTAATCCTTATTATGGTTAAATGCCATTCAGGCATGAGTTTAAAGACTTATCCCTAGTGGCAAGTGCCCCATGCCCCACCCAGTGGTGCAGGCTTTGCTCATTAGTCCAGGGGTGTCATGAAGTATGACAGCCACCCCAACTCCCCTACCAACACACATATTGTCACTAAATTCACACAGACACACAGACACACTCCTCCCCACCCTTTCACACTCATGGACATTCTCACCCATTCTCCTATACACACACTAACTCCACTACTGCAACCACTTCCAGTGATGGCAAACCTCTGACAAGAGTGTCAAAGGTGACACATGCAACAATGTTTTGGGTGACATGCCAGTGATCACCAACACCTGAGTTACCAAAGACATTGCTTTTGTTTTTGTTGCTCATGTGAAGTGCATTGAATTATTTTATGCCAGGAGGTTTTGACATGCCAAACCCAAAAGGTTCGCCATCACTGTGACTTAGGCAGACACACACACACACACACACACACACACACACACACACACACACACACACACACACACACCCTAATGCTACCTGACCACTAAACTCCCCAGCACTTACCTCACCCACTATGGATGAACACAGCCCTTTGGCCATGTTGTTCTCTACCACAAGGGCCTAGAAGTGGCCATACTAATCAGCCATAGATGCATTACTGCAGGTAATAACACAAATAACATTTACATTGTTGCTGTTCACTTTTTATCTGGTAAATGGGCAAGTCCCACATACTTTCTTTACCCATGACCAAAGCTCAAAATTAAGGTCATACCGAATTAAGTACAGGAATACTCTCTTCCTCTGCATACACACATTCAGAATGGTTATCTGGAAGATCTGGGTTCATCTCCTAGTAGTACTGTTCTCTTAGGCTTTTACCAGATCCTGTGCTTCCAAACGTTTTTGATTGATGTCGCAGCTTATTTAAGTCTCACTTCAGGGTTTTTTTAATGCACACACTCATTTCCCCCTTTTTGTCAGATAACTTGTGGAAAACTATAGCTGCCATAGTCATTCATCAAACTAAACTCTTTGGACAGATAAGCATGCACTGTATGCATGCATGCAAGAGAGCTGCACTTTAAACCACTTAATTCACACATTTGTGTTACAAGTTAGATTATGCTGCAACACAATATTCTTTTCCTTGCTGCTTGTTTTAGGAATTATTTAAATTTGATAAAATCTGACAAAAGACTGATGGAGTTATTCAAAGTAACAAGAAAAGTAGCATTAAACATTTTATTCAGGAAACAAACATTTTATTTGTGAAACAATCAGGAATACTGAAAATTTTAACATCATGTGGACATGCTAAATTATAACTGTATCACAAGTCACTTCCAACGCAACCAAGTTTGCTGAGATTAAGAATTTCATGAGATCTACCTTGAGGAGTAATTTTAGTTTGATATACATTTCATTCTTCAAAAAAAAATCCTTTGTATGCTCAAAATTATTTCTTGACTTTTTAGTGGACAATTGCCCCCATTTAATCAAACTTGCACAGGCGTATCATTAAGCAGCAAAGTTTGTTAGAGTCATTGAGGACCCCCTCTGTTATTCCCCAAAGCAGATTACTTGGTTGCTATTAACTATTGAATTGTCAGTGTTTTACCTCCACTTAAATTTCTATTTGAGAATATGTATGGCCAGGATATATTTTAAGTTAAGACCGTTGCTTTGTCTATTAGATATCATATCATTTTAAACAACAATGGTGGTTTTGATGAATGTATTTACATTAACTACATTGTAAGCATTTGGAATTCTTTCCCAGTGACATTCAATGTAGATACAGTGTACAGGAATGTAAGAATACAATGACATGCATACATGTAATCAACTGGTCCTATCACAGTAAGAGAGCCGAGTTGTATCTCCCTCCATATCCAGGACTATAAGCAGATTTGTTTTCCTTTTCCTGTGCAACCACAATGGTATGTATACACAACTCTCTCCTTTCACTGAGCTGACTACAAGCTGTTACTGATTGTGTTAAATACATTTTGTTTTATCTCACTATCCTTTATTTATTCTGCCTGCAGAACTCTATCTTCTGTTAGGTCCTCTGCAGTTTATCTTTTAATTATTTTCTCACTTTTTCTTGCCTAGGAACATTTTTATCTGTCCCAATGCTTGAAGTCAAATACCATTCCTCCTTAATCAACCACCGAGAGACACTTTTGTTCCAGCCAGACATACATGACTTGTACTTTTTTTTTTTGTAAAACTGCCTTTTCATAATTAAAGTGTACTATATTAATTTTCACACACTGAATAAAATGTTTTGTTAAATTTTACTGTTAATGTTGTTAGTGCCCCTTGCCTTTATTGTTTTGAATTTTAGCTGAGATGATCAGTATGTATAAAACAGTTTTGTTTCCGTTATATAAATTAGGCAATATTATAAATTAGAATTTTTTATATTTATTCATTCCCCATTGTATTCTTTAAAAGACCCATCCCCCAGGCCTCAGCTATAGATTGGAGCAGTAAATAGACTGAAAGAGCATAAATTATATAAATCAATTGTTCTATCCTGTCCTCAGTTGCTTTTTTAAATAAACCTGCATAGTTCAGCCTAATTACTCTTTAAGCAGTCCAAGTTATGAGTATTGAGTCTTCCCTCGAATGCATAACACATCTTATTCTTCCTTTATCTGTTGACAGTCTAGGACTTTTATAACCTTACCATGTCATCTGTTGAAAGATTTGGTGACCAATTTTCCTAGGATCCCAGCCAATACTATGTCACTTTATTTCAGTCATTGTTGATATGATACTAGCAGTGGAAATATAAACATGACAAGTATACATGCTTTTAGAGCTGTTTTTTTTAGATAGGCTGGCTTATGGATACATGCAGAGAGAAAGAAGCATATGCATTTGTGTGTTATCCTGACTTCTTTAATAAGTTGTTTTCAATTCATAGTGTTAACTGTATACCAAGTTACTATATTAAAAATCATGTGAAAGATCAGACAAAAAAACTTATGTATTGAACTATGCCAGCATTGTTATGCTGCTGTTAGAGTAATATACAGTCTCTGTCACCTTCTGTAAATTGAAATTAATGTAAACGACGTGTAAAGCTTCCACTGTTAACATGAAAAAGATGTATCAGTTATTCTATGAATTGGTGTGTACAAAATCTATAATGGTATGTGTCACAGTATTGTTACATCTATCCTGCCTACTAATGGGGCATTGCAGGTCATTCGGATTCTACTCCTGCCTATGACTCTCTGATTTTTCATACAATATGGTAACAAATACCTATACCTAGACTTTTTTTCCCTAAATGTTATGCATTCTTTTTTTTGTTGTTTACCTTCAGAAGCTGAGCTTTAGATTCTACCAGGTTAACATTAGCCATATGCACGTTGTAGCTTTTCTTATTACTGTGATAAAGGTGCACCAATGTGAGGCGATTTCCTTTCCTCTTTCTGTTTTCTACATGAAGTTTTAGGGTAAATTGATAAACTTAATACCCACTGCATAAGGTTAAGACATTTTTCTCAGTCTAGGGCCAGTTAGCATTGTAGGCTGTATACTACTGTGCACCAAGATGGCAGCCCACATGTGGTACATACGCAGATCAACAACACCACAACTAATAGTACTAACATTTCAATGGCAATCATCTCATGTAACATGACTGTCATTCAAAACTGCATTATGTCTGCCTGCTCCACCTCAACTGATGCCAAGTGTGTGTGTGTGTGTGTGTGTGTGTGTGTGTGTGTGTGTGTATGCACACGCGAGAGAGATCCTTACATTGCTATGTATTTGTGTGTTTATTCCAGATAGTTTACATTGCTGCAATTTCTGTTTTTCTGTTTAATGGCAAATTTGACTTCCATAGCCTGTGTGGTTGATAGGGTAGGTAGATGAAGATAATTACTTTTGCTCCAGCACACAGAGTATTGCAATACAAACTGCAATGAAAGTATCTTACTGCCTATTATATTGCCTTTTCCAACCGTGTTTCTCAGACTACCAAAGAAATCATTGGCAGCATAATGTCCATTTTTAGTGTGTTGAGTGACAACACAGTGAGTCTGTGTAGAATGCAGATGAATTAAACAATGGAGTAATGGGGCCATGGCCTGGTTCTTATGCTGTCTTGCAGCAAAAAAAAAAAAAAAAAAAAAAACCTAGAATATTAGCTCTGCTGAGGACCTGTGTCCAGTTTAAAATACTCAGAATACCGCAAAGTAGACAGCAGAGACTGACAGCAATAAGTAAATAAATAAATAAATAAACAAACATGAATTTATATATTTATCTGAATTTATTAACAGGAGTGCTGATCCATGCACCTTTCTCTGACTAAGCTCAGGGGTATACGCACAAACAAAAAACAAATTAGATACTTAGTTTAGTTATTAAAACTAGTTTTTATACAAGTCGTTGTTTGATGACTATTTTTTATTTCAGATATTTTGTTCTTAAGAGAGATTCACTGTAATGTGTTTTTCCTCCACCGAGGTATGACCTTGGCATATAGAATTTAGGCTGTGCTAGCTGGTCACTTCAAAGCAAAGGGGGATGCAGAAAGCAACTGAATAGACAGGAATAAATGCAATTTGGAGGGCCTATTACAGCAGGTCAATGACCATTACCGGTGGTCAAACAGCAGAAGTAATTCACTTTCATCCACAGACTGCCTCTGGCTATATACACTATAAATGTCTGGCTCTAATCAACAAGGCCTGCATTAGGTAAAATGAAGCCCTAGAGAAAAGATTCCTTGCCCCCCTCATTGCCTAGCAGTCCCCCTACACTTCCGCAACGCCTTCCCTTGTTTTCCTTTATCCTAGCCCCACACTATTCATATAGATTATTTATTTATTATTGTTATTATTATTTTTTTTACATTTTGTCTTACTTTTTAGATTTTCCCCTTGACTTTTAAGACTCCATAACTGGCCAAAAATCCACTTTTAAGTCTGGAGGAAGTAACTGAGTTAATGTGTGGCACAGTGGTGCAGAGGTTAGAGTTGTCACTTCACAACAAGTGGTACTCTGGTTTGATTCTCAGCTGGGATGCCTTCTGTGTGAAGTCTGCATGTCCTCCCTGCATTCCTTTGGGTTTCCTTCAGCTGCTAGGATCATCTCCCACATTCCAAAGACATGCATCTGGCACATATCTTGCCAGGCCACCACTGAAAATGGGCACTGTCCCAGTTAGACTTTCCCAGTAAAGAAATGTTAAATAAATAAAAAGTAATCTGGGGGTCAGAGAGCTACCAAGCCCATAGAAGTCAGAGTTCTAGATGTGCTGAAATGTATCTTTCAGCTTTTTTACAACCTTTTGATTTAATAATAGTCTGAATTAAAAATGTATATATATATATATATATATATATATATATATATATATATATATATGTGTGTGTGTGTGTGTGTGTGTGTGTGTGTGTGTGTATATATATATATATATATATATATATATATATATATATATATATATATAGATATTTATATATATTTATATATATTTATATTTGAGTGAGGAAACATATTCAGTCTGCCTTTATTCAAGGAAAAATAAGTTGCATCTAAAGCTTTATGTTCAAAGCTAAGAAAATAGTTTCCCAATAAATTGAGAAAATAAATGCAAGGATATACAGCTACTACCTGGGAATTGTGCCTGCCTACCTAACACTCCAAAAACATAGTTATATTCTGAATGCTACTCTGGTGTTAGACTGGGATGAAAGTAAAAACACACATGACCAGAGGCATATATTATACTGCTGAGAGTCTGGGAGTAGAAACCAAAAGCACATGGGTAAAGTACACATAGATACAAGGAGAACATGTAGACTTCACTCAGGAGGAATTAAACTGCTAAAAATGGGTCTATATTATATTTTCGAAAGTTTCAGACATCGAACACCATATGGTCGACACCATATGAGTGGTTTGAAATTTCAAAAATATAATGAAAAAAATAAAAATAAAAAACTATACTTACCTTAACGCTGTAGGCTGCACCCCCCACACCCCCACTACTTAAATATTCCTACTCCAAGATCGCACTGCATCGAAGTAAAGGGAAAATATTCCCAATGGTGATTTCCATGTTGCGTGCATGATGTTTCAACGTTTCGACCAATCGGGTAAGTTCAGTACACGTTCACCATTTGCAATTTTTGATCACGTGATAGGAACCCGCTAAAAACTCCATGGAAGAACCAAAAAGTATTAGAAGGCAATACTACTCTGTGAAACTCTGCCAAAAGTCATTTACTATCACACATCCTGTCCAGACTGCTGCAGATACTGATTACATTCTGTTGTTCAACCGAGATGGAAAGTGGAAAAATTATGCATACTATTTCTGAAAAACCAGAATACCTGTTTATAGTAAATAAATCACAGCAGTGTCGATCACTTTTATCTGCATGCAACCCTCGTACCCAGCACTTAACTTTATTGATTGCATATACTCCAGATATCAGAACCGGATAAAATAAAAACTAATAATTTGTAACAGCAATTTATTTTACCTACACACACACATGACTATCAGTTACTGTCACTTGAAAGGCTGTGATTGCATACCTCAGATAATTCATTGTATTTGATTGAATGAAAAAATACATAACTGCCACAGACAAATTAATCATGTTCTCAGTTTACTGCTGAGATTCAGCTGATAGGAATGACTGGAATTAGGGATACAGACAATAAGCAAGAGGGGGCTCAAATTTATTGGAGAAACTGGCAAAGGAACCAAGATATTAGAAGAAAATAACTAGAGAGGGAACGTTAACAGAATAGGAAAACACCTAGAACTTATTTGGACTGCAGGCTAGAGATTGCCTTCCATATCAAGGATTGATATTAGAGTATAGGTAAAGAGAAAGAAATAGGGGAGTCCTAAATAAAAGACTCGCACAGGTAAAGTTTTTAGTAGAATCTAGAACAGAAGTTGCCATTAAGAAAGGAATAATTAGTAGAGCAAATAAAATAATGCATAATAACTATAGGAATCAGAGAACGTTTGGAAGGATTGTTGAGACTGGATAAGCAGTTCACAAAGAAACATTTGGGGGATATATGTTTGTCTAGAAGATTTAGGATCTTTGCTTGGAAGTGTTTACATAGGTATTTTTATTCCCCAAGTAGACTCCAAAGAATTTTTCCTCAGGTAGACATTAAATGTTGGAGGTTTGTTGGGAAGAAGGTGATAACTGGGAACATATTTTCTGGGAGTGTAGTGAGTTGGCAGACTTTAAAGATTCCCTGTAGACTGCTCTGTCAGAGATACTGGAAGAGGAAATTGATGCAACTAAGGAAATGACTTTTTGAGCTAGGATACAGAATCGGAATTACCTAGACATAGTAAGGCCTTGTTGAGAGTCTAATGGTGGCTGCAAAAAAAACAATCACTAGAAAATAGAAATCAAAGTCTAAACCAACTTTATTAGAAATAGCAAAGATAGTAACAGGGATAAAACAAGAGGAAATGGGATCTTTAGAAAAGGGTAGGAGCAAATTACATAGGAAAAATGGGAATTGTGGGATCAAAGAAGGTAGGATGTGAATGAGTTATGTAATGTTTGACTGACAATGATTGGATATAAGTGATGTATAATGTTTGCAGCAACAGTTGTGTTAGCGTGGTTTGTAATGTATAATGTTTGCAAATGAAATTTTATCAGTATGGTTTATTTTCATTTATATAACTAAGTTTACCTGTGTCATATATGATAATTTAACAAAGATGTTTCTTGTTTAAAAAACATAATACACTGCAGCCAACTGCAGAGTTCCCACCGCATAAGATTTGACATCACTTAAGAAGAAAGCTAAAAAAAGACATACAAAGGATAAAAATCAATTTCAGTTATTGCCTTATATACCTAGAAGCTTTCTAGATTAAATATTTGCATAAGAGTGTTTTTTGAAGGCTAAGTTTGAGAATGAATATAATCATTATTTAGTAACTGCAATCATTAATTATTTTCCAGAAAAAGCTACAAACATTATGAGGAACAGACCAAAATATGAGGCAAAAAAACAAATATTTTATGACATTAGGGACAGCTTAGCACATTTATGTTCTCCCAACACACACACACACACACACACACACACACACACACACACACACACACACACACACACACACACACACACACACACACACACACACACACACACACACACGACCAATGAATGAATCACCTTGTATAATTGCATGCCTCAGATCTTTGATTGCAATCAAATGAATACCTACATAAATAACTGCCATACAGGAAATTATCTTGTCAGCTCACTGCTGTCAGAACACAGTGTAGAATTTACTGTACCCCCATAATTCTAAACCTCTTAATTCATGAATTAAAGAAAAATTTTTAATAATAGTGGACAATGGACCAAAATCAGAGAGAGCTACTTAGAAATTTGCTAGCATTACAGGCTTTGCTAGCATAACAGGCTTTGCATTAACATAGTTTTTGAATGGTATTAAGCCTGAAACTTGAATATCTGTCATCATTATTTAGTGACTTCAATCCTTACTGATATGCCAAAAACAGCAACAAACTTTATGAGGAGCAGAAGAAAATATGAGGCAAACAAAGTTATTGAAATTCCGTGAAATTGTGGACAAATGAGAGCATATACCCCCCCTCCACATACACACACACACATACGCATTCTGATGTTACCATTGATTAAAACCACTTGTTTGTCTGTACACCTCAGACCTTTGATTGCAATGAAATGAATGAAATCATACAAAAATAACTGCCGTACAGGAATGTCCTGTCAACTGACTGCTGTCCGAAGCAGTGTACAGCTCAATACACCCCTCCATACTTTTGAACCTCATTGCTTATTAATGAAAAATAAACCTACAATAATGGTCATGAATGGGCAAAATCGGGGACAGCTGCAACCATTGTAAACTTAAAAAAAGTTGCATAACCGACTTTACTCTTAAAAATCTTGTGATCACACCAGGCTTTGCATTAACAAACACCACAGTCTATTATAATTATTTACTGACTACGATCCTCAATTATTTTTCAGAAAAGCCACAAACTTTCAAAGAAGCAGTGCAAGATCTGAGGCAAACAATCACAGCCATTACACAAAGTCATGGACTGTTGATGGTATCTACATCCCCCAAACACTTGTACATGCATACATAACTGCATACAGTGCGCACACACACACACACACACACACACACACACACACACACACACACACACACACACACACACACACACACGCACTTAAATTAAATATTCACCTTGATATTGCCGGCAGTAGCAGGCATACTGCCTGTACAAAATCCATGCTATCCTACACTTTCAAACTAAACCAAACCAAAACTAAAAAAAATGTCTTGTTCCCACCTTCAGTCCTCCAGACTATAGTTAAATCATTTCACTCTCTGTCTCAGCCACCTGAAGCAGCCTAAGTTAATAGCAAATGTGCTTTGCTGCTTCATGCAGCAGCCTGGTGAGATGCCTGTTGAGAGACATTTCTGCCATCTTCAACAAAAGGATGAAAGCGCTCCAACAGATTGATAGAGTCAACTGGTTTCTGGCTGTTTTGTAAACAACCCAGCAAACAGAATGGGCTAAGCTGTTTGTTTTTTTTTTTTTTCACTCTCTGCTTGCCTCAGAACTCTGTGCATGCATATACAGAGTTTGGAGAAAAAAGAAATAAAACATAAAATCAGAAAGTCAACAGAAAATTAGAAAGTCCACTAATAGTTGGGTTTTTGACTTTAACACCATTTTTTTCTTTTTAACTGGGTGGGGTTGCAGCCCAGCATCCAGTACCATTAGCTGCAACTGAATTTAATTGTATATAGTGAGCACATGAATGCAAGTGGGCTGCATTTCACGGTTTGTGATGTTTAATTGTTTTCTAATTAGTACACTTACTGAATAGTGATTTATTCAGTGCTCTTTATTTAGTTTGAAAGTAACAGCTTCAGTGTTTTATTCTAGTCAAATACCTTAATTGTAGCCTCTCAAATGTTATCATTTGTGTTAATGTTTCTATTGTGTATCAAGAATCTTAATAAACTTTGTTTTAAAAAGATACATAAAACAGTCATATTTTGAAACTTAAGACAGCCTAATCAATGATATTATTAATACTGGTATGTATTGTTAAAGTAAGTAGTGAAGGTGTTCCTGAAATATGTCAATATAGTTTTTTGCTCAGCAGTTCTATTTGGTATAAATCTGGTCTGACCCCAATAACCACATCTAGTGGCCTTTTAAATGTTTATTAGCGATGCCTACCAAAAACATGATTCTTGGCATTATGCCTGGCATTAACAAAGATTTTTGGATGACATAGTAGTATTGTGAACTATAAGGTCCAGATCCAACATAGTTTGTTCCTTGTAGCACAGGAAAATTTAGTAGTAAGTCCTGATTGCATAAAAGTTCTCCATTAAGCTTCTCAATTATTTATGATGAATGGGGCCAATAGTGGAGATTATTCTGTGTAACTATCTTGGGTAGGATAGCAGCAACTATTACTGCAAGGGAGAAACACTTCTGTTGATTTTTCCAAATTTCAGTGGTGTTATGGTCATTTAACAATATATTCACACACTCTGAACTGTCCCTTGTGAGTCTTTACAAAATTCTGTACACCCAGTTGCTCATTTATAAGGTGATAGGCTATTAATTATAAACAGAGCTGCATAAGTAACTCATTGGCATATTTCTTTGGATAACATCTACATGTTTAATCCTGGTAATGTAGTTTGCATATAACAGTGGACCAGGCAATGGGATGGCATAGCTGTCACGTGTGCAGTTTAGTGGCATGTCAGTGTGCACGATCATACATATCCTGTTTTGCCCATGTAGGTACCTTTCAATCCAGAATTCTGTATTTACAATAATTATACAATAAATAATACAGAACTTTAGTGGCCAACAGTAAGATACATACATATACATATATATCTATATTTATATCTATATCTAATATATATATATATATATATATATATATATATTTATGTATATATGTATATATGTATATAGAGAGAGAGAGAGAGATAGATATAGATATATATATATATAGATATATATATATAGATATATATATATAGATATGAATTTTTGAAAAATTACACAGTAGGCACCCCAGCTGAGAATCGAACCGGAGAATGTCTTGCTGTGAGGTGACAACACTAACTGCTGCACCACTGTGCCACCCATCATCATCACCATTATCATCAGCCACACTCATTCTACTGCTGACTTATCCATATTTACTGGTACATATAAAGTGTTTGTTTCTGATGCTGTAAAATAAATCATTACAACACATTTATAATATTGCAACAGTGTATGGTATAGCATGCTTACAGGGGGGTGGGGGGTAGAACACTTACCATGTAGTCTGCCTTCATTTTCACTAGCTGCTTATATACAAGGATAACCTAATAATAATAATGAATTGTGTTGTGTTTAATTACAGCACTGTTTGTCACCATTCAATGTTAAATATTTAAAAGCTGTACACTTTAATCTTCAGGAGCTGATATAGGTAAATGGTGCTGCAGACTTTCGTTTACTGGAACAGTTTGCACCATCTTCTGTATCAGATGGACACAAGGAATTCATCATCTAGTGTTAACTTAATAAGATTCTGAACCCCCCATAGTGGTCCTGAAAATTGCATTCTGCCTGGCCTTGCTTCTAGCATATCCTACCATATCCTTTGCCCTTTTCATGCACTGTGCTAGAGATCTGTTACTGCCTTCAGCTGCATTGATTTCGACAACTACTTGGCTCCATGCTTAGCTCCTCTCAGCTTGTCCCCCCCTTTGCCAAACAGAAGTTTCCCCATATGTTCTACACGCTGCCATGAGTGCACAATTTTCCTCATGGCTAAAGTTATCATGTCTATGCCTGGATTCCTTATTCGCCATCTGTACTATACAGGAAAAAATAAATAAATACAAGAGTACTGTCAGACACTTGCCACGGTACTGCCTGCATGACATAAGTAGCTAAAGTTTAATCCACTGGCCTGCTATTCCTGCCACCAACACAACTGCAGAGGCAATCCAACACAGATGTAATTTCAAAGAGCACAATTTCAGATTTTTTGATACAAAAATGATCCTGCCTGCCATTGACAGGTGCTTTTCCCTCACTGACTTTAGTGAAACAACACTTTCATCTGTATTTTTGTTTTATGCACAGTAAACATTGCCATGTTCAATAACGAGAAGTAAATTGCACAGACAATAACGATGTAATGTTTAGGTGTTGCATCTTCAGAGAACAGTAGCACTTGTCCAACAACTTGCAAGCAATTTCCCAGAATTAAACAATTACTGAGTGTAAAAGCACAGTACAGTTCAAAATGCATTGCAATTGACCTATAAAACATTATGACAGGAACTGTTAATTGCCCTGTTAATAACTATTACTAATTTTATAAAGTTTGTCTTTCTTTTGGATGCCTGAGGTATCCCAAGTAATTTTACACCTGTCTTGGCTACTTACAAATCAATATGGTGCAGCTCAAACTTGAGGCATCTATTCAGGCCAATTTACACATTTAGGATGCAAATTAGGATAACTTGTATGCATATCAATGAATCGGAGTATAACACAAATATGTTAAGAAGTACATTGGGGTATTACGGATTTTCAACGATGGTGAACATGCATGACATGTTATATGAACAAGTCTGAGAAGGTGTGGATGTACCATGAATGTTTACAAACTCTGCAGCACTCCACAGCAGTGCCAAGCTATCCACGGACATACGCTGCTTGGCCCAAACTAGCTAATCTAGAGATATACTGGTAAAATTCAAAATGGAGTCATCTGAATGCCAGGTTGCAATGAATGTGAAAGTTAATCCCTGGGCCATCCACATCTGTATGTCACACCCTAACAAGTAATACATAAACAAAAGTCCTAGAAATACTGTCTCATAATAGTATTGACATTGTTTTGTCCACTAACTATTAATAAAAGAAAGAAAAAATGAAGATAAAAAAGTGATAAGTCATGCTTTAATGCATGAAACCAAATCCAGACATAATAAAAAATGTACAAATGTTATAAAGAATGATACAAAGACCCCCCCCATTAATATTCCAAAACGTGTATGCTGATTGGCCAGTGTGCCCGTTGTAAATCCCACAATATACCAACGGAAAAAGGTCCGGTTGCCCAGACTTTTTTCCATTGGTATAAAGTGTCCAAAACCTTTTTTTTTAATAAATAAAAATAAATAAAAAAAAAAAAAACGGAGCAATGGAGACTTTTTTTTTTCTCTGTTGCTTCCGTTTCAAAGCATTGATGTACTGGGTATGTGTAGGAACACAAGTCCCATATACATGTGCAGTACATCAACACAAGTAAGCAGTATACCACCACAGCCAGAAAAATAGTAATGCGCCATTACACAAAGCCATTATTTAAGAATAAGTATAGTGTCATTGTATAATAGCAATAACCAACTCCGTGGTTGTGGTTTATTGAAATATACCCACGGTTAGCTTTATTTAATCACTAAGACTTCACCCTCGTGATTAAACCACACCAGCCGTGAGTAAATCTTCAATATACCACACCATGTTGTTGGTTATTGCTTAAATATTACTGGCAACACCTAATTGATTTAGATAAAGTTAGAAATAATCCATTAGTAACTATATACTCTGTTTTTTCCCTTGAATAAAAACAGGGTGTGAGAAAGCATTTGTGGTTACACCAAACCAGTAAATGTTATCAAACCTGGTCTAATGATCATCCTTTTAAAAATGTATTTGGTCAAGGTGAAGTAACACCCAACAGGGAGTGGTTCTAACCCTGGTTAATCCAGCCCTCACCATACATTCTGGTTCTGGCTCTTCAAATGATGGCAGCACCTATAAAGGCATGAAGCCGAACTTCTGACTGGTCTGAGAAAGAAACCTTATTCTTGCTCTACCTTCTGCATGACTCTTACCAGGAGAAGATCCAGGTATGCACGTGTACCGGTACTTGGAAACAATATCCGGCAGGAGTTGGGTGACCACCTGTCAACCCTAACAGGTATAACCTACATTGGTCAACAGTGCCGTCACAGGTATGATGACTTGCAAAAGTGTAGTACTAACCAGTTGGCTGAGTGCGTTTATCAGGTTCATATGAGGACAGAGTTCTACGTTAAGTACAGTTTTACATCTATGTATAGCTGAATATAAAGATATGTACATATGGGTCTACTTTGCCATAGGCGCCGGAAGCTGTTGAAGACGGGGGGGGGGGGGTGAGAGGGGCACTTAGTGATCTAAAAAGGGCAATTTGTTATAACTATTTACTACCACAACATAGGTTCACTTGGAGGACATTTTAAGCTTAGCCAATTCCCTTTTGGTGCTTGAAACTCACATTAAATGAAATAGCATTGAAACTCACATTAAAACAAAATGCATCTAGCCAGTGGTAGATAAAGTTTTCCTTTGGGCTGTTTTCAAATCATAGGCCCCTTTCACATACATTTAGCATCATGCAAACATACAGGTGTTCTTTGATTCACCTTCCTGATTGTATTAAATTATATTCCTTAAATAATACAGCACACTTGTTAGAGCATGTTTTAAATTTATTGCTTTGAACATTTAACTTCTGTCATTACAATCCACTAGTATCAGTAAAAGTCAATAATTCCACATTAAAGGGACCTGTAAATAACAAAGAGGTATTTCATACTTCATTGTTTCATCTATAAATAAAGTGCCTGTTCCCTTGGAGAATAAATTGCCTAAGTTACATTAAAAAAATATAAGCTGATAATATTGCAATAGGGAATGGATGGCAAACTGATAAAAGGTTCATAGTTACTAGGTATCTCATCCAAAGGAGTACATTGTAAGGACTGCAGCATCCACCCCCTTTAAAGTACAACACAGTACAGTTTTCAAGGGCAGAGAAGTTTTAATGCTAAGTCCGTTTTCATTGTGAAACTGCATTGCTTTGTTTAGCAGATGTCTATCAGTGTTTGTGCTATAAAATTTAAAATAAGTTTTAAATTAAATCCAAATAATCATTATATAAATTGTAAAGCATAAAATAATATGCACATTACAGTGTTTATGGTAAATGGGGAGAAACAGCCAAGTAATGGGACACTGGAGTGGCAGCAGGGGCGAGGGCTGTGTATGGGGAGGCATTTGACCATGATTTTGTGAGGGGAGAGGGGTGGCAAATTCAAAGACAGCCCCAGGCGACACAAACTCTAGCTACGCCACTGAGTAGAACCCACAGCCTTCTGCATCAAAAGCAAGTATACTACCTGTTGTGCTACTAGCAATGCTTTTAAAAACTTCAGCACAATAGTGATATAATCTGCTAAACAATAGTTGCACGTTATTAAAATGTTTTGTGTTACCATGCATTTCCTGAAAGGTAGGAAGACTGAAACTTAAATGGCTGTCATTATTTAGTGAATAAAGTCCTCACTTATCAGCCAGAAAACCAAAAATTTAAGAGGAACAGACCAAAAGTATGTGACACCCTGACCCCATGCACAAAAACGGGGGGGGGGGGGTATGGATGTTTGTATGGAATAAAACCTAACCAGACTACATTCATTATAGAAACACCAAATCTGAATGTTCAAAATACACTTGACAGAAAATTAATTTATTTAAAATAGTTTTCATTTGTTCAATTTAACTACAGTTCTAATTTTGACCACATGGCATTACAGGAAATTAATTTCCTATGCTAGATTTGTAAATTACTCTAAGAAATAAAAAAAGACTGAAACATTTTTGACATAGAGGAGTGGTGAAAAAATGTAAGCTAGAGTTTACTTAAGTATTAGGTAATACAGCAGTAGCAACAGTTGGCAGCAGAAATATAGAAATATCTGACATCCTAAACTGAAAAAAATCAAGTAATAAGTTACACCAAGAACTAACATTTCCTGGTAAATAATCACTCATATATGCATATCAACGCAGACAGCAAATTAGCAACTTTTTTTACTTTACATGCAAAATCATACCTTTAACATACTAAGTCACTATTCCAAAAAAATAACAACATAGAAAATATATATTATTCTATGTGCTTCTACCTTGAATCTGTTCAAAGAAAAGAAAAGAAAAAACTGTCTACAATCTTAGACGGAAAGCAGCCAATTTTACACTGTGCATGCTTTTTATTGTTAATATTTTGTCTGGCAACATTTAAAATAATTCAAAAAAGACACTTGCACTATTCATTGTTTAGCAAAATGATTTCTGGTCCCTTGCTAATTAAATCAACAAGCCTTCCAGTTAGCTGCAGAATGCTTGTGTTCTGTGTCCTGATCTATTGAATTTGCACAGGTATTTAAAAAAATAATAACATAGAATTAGCTCTTCTCACATTGTGTGCATTTTTTTTATCTTGCTTAGAACTCCTATTCTCCTCCTTTATCCCTCATACTTTCTTCCAAATATATTTCTTCAATTTATTCTTTTCCTTTGACCTGAAATATGACTATCTTACTAAATAACTTTACTTCTCTAGTAACACTCTTGTTAACTTTTTTAAAGAACTTAATTTTTCTCTCCCTTTTCTTACCATATCCTCACTTATATAATTTCCTTGTCTCTCTATCCTTCCTGAAATAGTTGCTACTGCCTTTCTTATTTGTGATTTATAACCACACTTGACTTATAACCATTGTGAATATTTTGTATGAACTGTTTTGTTACCATGTAGTAGATAGCGGAGCTTTTCTCCTCGGGCCTCCACTGAAAATGGACTTGTATCCAGTTGGACTAGCCCGGTTAACAAATGTAAAATAAATAAATAAATTATAAAAACTTAATAAAGGCAACTAGGAACTAGTAGCGGAAAACTAGTTCTAAGCCTTCGTGCATATTTATTTAGTCTAGAAAGTGGAGGCAATGGTTGTCTGCATATGTAAGGCAGCAAGGCAGGAGTATTTTCATGCAAACTATGGAAAAAGTAAAGAAATGCATGGGCAATTTCAGTTGAGAATAGGCGCGACTATACCCGATAGATATAACCGCGAGGTAAAAATGATAGCACAATTAGCGCTACCGCATTTGAAAGTATGACGGAAGAAAAAGTGGGATTTTAAGGGTTCTATTTTTTTTTTAGATAATGGAAGTACCGATTAAAGTTAAATAAGTGTTAGCAGTGCAGAAAAGTGTGATATCCTGTCATTATTCGTAAAGTACCTTTTAATGTTTTTGTCTTCTTGTTTCCCCTTTCTCACTGAAATGAGCTCATTCTCGAGAGATTTCTCAGTCACAGTAGGATGCACAATTTGAGGATGATCTCACCTGACTGGTTTCACCAATTGCGTTTCCCATTGGGACTTGAGACGTAAAACTTTATAAAATAAAGTATATATGTCTTGAAATTGCAAAATATTTTGCCAACTGAGGTACTCTCATTTGTGTAATGCTTTGGCAGTACATTTTCCGATTTCAAGTGAAACGGTTAAAAAACGTTTGTTTTGCTCCAGACTGCAAAGTATGTGGGGGGGCGCATGCCTTGTACCAATGCCTAAACCCACCACTGCCCATCCACCTACTTCAGCAAACTCAAAGCAGAATGTTAAAAGTTTAAAATTGCGTGCAAAAAGCAGTGAATGACACTTATAGTTCTGTGGACATTAACCGGGAGTCGGGGAGTGACACCCACCCATAGTTTAGCAAATTCAAAGGATTGTTAAAACTGTGTGCAAAAGCAGTGAATACTAACACAGTTTCTTGAACATTAAAGGATTGTTAAAAATTGCATCCAGGGACGTCTGAGCTATGATGCAAATTTTTAAAGAAGAATGCCAGTAATTTTTACAAAAACTACCGCAGCTTCAGTACACCCGTGAGTGTTGCGTCCGTTCAGGCGTACTTTTGTGTTTAAATTCAGTGCATGCGTGTGTCCGTGTTGTTACAGGTCTGAGGTCTTGCAGCTGTAAGGGGGTCCCGCTCGCCCTATGGTTCAGGCGCCTATGTACTTTGCTTGGTTGAAAGCATAGCTGGCCTTAGGTATAGGCCAACTGGGCGGCCGCCTAGGGCGCCGCTCTAGCATGGGTGCTTTTCCACTATTTATGTGGTGTAGTAAGGCAAGGATGGGGGCACCAGGAAGTGTGGTAGGGGGCGCCGTGGAGCCCTTTTGCCTAGGGCACCAGTTGACCTAAGGCCGCTCCTGGTTGAAAGTCAGTATACTCAAACGTTATTTTCATGAGATGAGATGAAAATAACAAAAACTGAAATCCCTAACCATGCAGTTTTTCCCAGGGAAAGTAAACACTTGCCCAATGTGGGGAAATATGCCCTTTCCCCACACTGTAGTGCGATCCCAGAGTTGGTATATAGAGTTAGGTGTAGCCCCGACCTAGTTGGGTTTCAGATACTATGGTGTGTTTTCGTGAAGTTTTGGGCAAGTGTTTACTTGCCCTGGGAAAAAAATGCACAGTTCAGGATTTCAGTTTTCCTTATTTTCATCTGTGAAAGTAATGTTTGAGTATTTGTAAGACATATATATCTATATATATATATATATATATATATATATATATATCTATATCTATATATATATATATATATATATATATATATATATATATATCTATATCTATATATATATATATATATATATATATATATCTATATCTATATATATATATATATATATATTTGTCTTTTCGGCTTTTCCCGGTTAGGGGTCGCCACAGCGGAACTCCGGTCCACTAATGATTGGCAGTAGATTTTTTATGGTGCTGAGTTGCCAGCCCGACACCCAACCTTCAGCAAATGCACGCCCATTCATGCATGTCTTTCGAACACCACTCGACCATTGGGAGGACATGCAGACTCCACACAGAAGGCACTCCAGCCAAGAATCGAACAGGAGAACCTCTTGCTGCGAGGCAACAACGCTACCATGTATATATATATATATATATATATATATATGTATGTGCGTGTGTGTAAATATATTTATTTGTATATACCTAATGGCCACTTCATCGAATGACGGAACATCAAGATGACATTGCCTAAAAGTTAATTTTATGAACACCTGGATTACAGTAATGTAACTCCAGGAAACTTGCCACTTAGCCACCAACATTTAAAATGAAATCAAAGCAAATCAAACCCACCCAAGTGGTACCAACTCTGAGATCGCACTACAATGGAGAAAAGGGCAAAGTTCACCAGTTTCACAGAGTTACATTACAGTGATCCGGGTGTTCGTAAAATTAACTTTTCGACATTTAAAATGAAACCAAAGCAAATCAAACCCACCAACTCTGAGATCGCACTATATTGTAGAAAAGGGCAAAGTTCACCAGTTTCCCAGAGTTACATTATGGTGATCCGGGTGTTTGTAAAATTAACTTTTCGGCAACGTCGTCTGAATATTCTATTGTATGATGAAGTAGCCATTCAAGATTTAGAACTAGATCCATATCTATTTATATATATATATATATATATATATATATATATATATATATATACATATATATACATATATACATATACATATATATATATATATATATATATATAAAATACAACATAGGTTCATAGAAAATTATTAGGCTAACAGTCCTAGAGCTCTTTTACGCTTAGCCATGATATATCCATGATACCCATACAACCCTAGCCATTTTATACCTGAATTACCCTAAATGAACTTGGACTAATGGTCGTTATTAGCAGAGTGAGTCTAAGGTCAGTGCCAACTACCTCTGTCCAGTAGAGACATGGGCACTACCCCCAAGATGAATTTCTGGTCTCCCATCCAATTGTCCAGTTTATGCTTGAATGTGGTCAGTGAGAAGCTCTGCTTTACATGAATTGGGAGTCTGTTTCAAAGGAGTGGCAATCTCTGGGAAACATATCTGTGTCTCCAACATGTCCTGTTGATGTCACAAGCTAGGTTGAGATCCTTGGAGCGAGTGAATGTTGTCCCATTTGATTTACAGATGTTCAGCATTTCCATTAGGGCAAGGTTGGAGACTGCCCTGTAGGCCAGGCACAAGTCGCCTCTCAGCAGCCTATAAGATAAAGAGTACAATAACAGGGCTTTCAGTCTATCCACATAAGACATGGTTGGGCCCTGAATTTTGTTTATGAGAAACCTCTGTGGTCTCTCCAGGTGCTGCAGTTGTCTAGTGAGGTACATGCAAAAGGGGGATTGTACTCTGTTAGTGGTCTATTGATGGTTGAGTTCAATGGAGTTATAACATCCTTAGACTTGGATGTAATACCCTCACTTATGAGATGTGCAATTTAGGTGATTTTCATTACCACTGTGGAGACATGGTGATCGAAGTTAAGATTTCTATCAACCTAAGTTGCCAAGTCACGCTTAGGGAGATGCTGTTAGTACTCTAATTAGGGGGGTATTTCTCTTTGCCAAAGGGGTTAACAATGCAGTTTTTTACATTAAGTTATAGTCCATGGCTTTGGCAGCAATCATCTGTCTATGTTAACCCCTTCTGTAAAAGGTTAACATCACTGGAAGACTCAATGATTGCATCCAGTTTGTAATTATCAGTGAACTTAATAAGCCATAGCCTGTCTACTTTAGCTGACTTCCAAAAAATAGATTCCAAACAGTAGCGGACCCAGCACAAATCCTTGTGGTATGCCACTGGTGACTGGTTTACTGGTAGAGGTGGAGTTCTGACATTAACAGTGTGTCTTCTGTCCAGGGTTAATCCCCAGCTGGGATAGTTTATGAATGATACCTGAGTGAAGAATCATGCCAAAAGCCAAAGCAAGGTCAAGACAGGTGGTGTGCACTGTCTTACCTTCATCCAGGGCTTTGGTGACTTTCTCAAAGAAGTTTACCAGGTTTAACAAACTTGATCTGCCCTTACTGAAGTGAAACTGGGTTGGGTCAGGAGTTTGACGTTTGCCTATGTCCTTGTTGATAAGGTCCATAATGATTCTTTCCATGGCCTTGCAAATGAGGCTGGTTAGGTGTATGAGTCTGTAGTTCATGGGGTCTGTTGATGGGCCCCTTTGTTCAAGGAGATTACTGTTGCTGTCCTTCATTCAGCTGGAACATAGCCAATTTTCAGGCTATTTATTTAAGAACATGCCAAGTGGTTCCACTAGGTGTTGTTTTAGATTGCTAAGTAAGCAGACTGGGATATTCTCTTGTCCCACAGACACTGTGTTTTTAGCCTTCGAGAGCACAGATATGACCTGCTGTCTAAAGATACTGGGGGAGGGGACTAGTTTTAGGAATGCTTTAAGGTATGGCTTGTAGGGGAAAGGGAGGTGAAGTTTGTTCTAAATCTTTTTGCTAGCAGGTTGGCAGTTTCCTCAGGTACAATATGAGTGGTACCATCCAAAACTAGTTTGGCACATAGCTGGGCATCCCTTTTACATTTCTGACGTAGCTAAAGAATGCCTTATGGTTGTCTTTAGCTAGGGATGCTATTTTAGCTTCTTAAATAGCTTTAGAGGACTTCACAAGATATCTGATTTGCTTGTTTAGGCTGAGGAGGGAGTTTTTTCTCTGCTGAGTCAGTTCCCTGTTGCTTTTAGACATCAATTTCTTCCTTTTGTTATATAACCTGTTTATACTTGAGGTCCACCAAGTTGGCTTGTTTTTTTGGGAGGGCCTCATTTTGATCCAGTCAGGTACAGCCAAGTCTATACAGTTGTTTAGGTGTTTATACAAGGCATTTGTGTACTTCTCTGCATAGGAGTCATTCTTGGCTGTGTTTGCAGGTGGTTTGAAACATTTTATTCTATCGCTTGGAACATTTTTTTAACTTTTATTGCACCTCTGAGGATGTCAGGTCCGATAGTTACTTCAAACGTATCAGATTTATGGTCTGACCTTATGAGGGAGGGCACCACACAGAAGGAGGTGCAGTGACCCCCCCCCCCATATTGGTGAGTACTAAGTCTAGGATATGTGAAGCCCTTGTGGGGATGCAGATTATCTCTTCTAGTGCATTTTTATTGACAAAGTCCAGGAACCTCTGGGTGATCATGTTTCTGCTCATGTATGTCACCCACTTGATGGAGTGGTAGTTGAAATCTCCCGTAACCTAGTTGTTTGTCTGTATTATGAGTGACTCCAGTAGGTCCAGTTAGGTGGTATGTTTCTCTTGGCTCATTGTAGGGGACCTGTAACTAACAGTGATGTGGTAAGGTATTTTGCCTATAGTTAGTTAGACCTGGAGTAGCTCAAGAGAGTCATACTGTTTAACCAGTCTGAGGGTGTATTTGGCTTTAATGAAAATGGATGCACTTCCATCTGTGTTTTTTTCACGTTCATTCTCATTTTGAGGTCTGAACATGTGGAAAGCCTTGTAGCCTTGCATGGCTGGGGACCCCAGCCTGGGGTGCTGTCTGCAGCCTTGAACCATGTGTCAGTGACTGCACAGATCAGCATCTTCCATGGTTAAGAGTGCTTCCAGGGAGTGCAATTTCCTGTTTAGGCTCCTAGCATTAAGTGGGTAAGAAAAATTGTACAAATACATGTACTTCAACAGTCAGCTGTCTTAAACTGCAAATATGTAGTTGAGGTGAGATTCAGAAATGCATTAAGAAAAAATAAATAGACACCATTTATGCAATATGAGATCCATCTGTCCCTGACAGAGTGAAAATACTGCTATTAGCTACTAAGAGGATACAATAATAAAAACGTCAATAAAGAATATGAAATTAGTAATCTGTCTAGTTAACTCTGTAAGAGTATTAGTAATGTTCAAATATCAGTGATGCTGACTGCATGTAATACAGTTATAAATAAAACTTGCAGTTACAAATGTAGAATTGGGTAGCATTGCATTGAAAAAGTTGTAAAACCTTTTTGAATTATTACAAGATTCACAATCTCTATTGTTTACTTTTACAGTGATGATACCAGTGGGTAAATAACCTGGCAGTGTTCTAGTCTTAAAAATTTACTGTAATTTATGTATAAAAAGTCCCTGCCTGCAAATGCCCACCATCAAAGGTTCCGCTCCAATATCTCTCCAGGATAAATGCCACTGTTATAGCCAGCTTGGTATATATGCCAAACCATTTCTGTTCTTTCAGCATCCCATGCTCGCAACCAGTCTTCATGTATGCCCGAATAGTTTTAATAGCATCTACCAGCTATATTCATTATTTTTGTAACACCAATCACCCCCTAACTCTATACTTCTAATATAAAATTGCTTGTAGCCATATGTGTATATGTAATTGTCTCAGAACCTGCTTACACTTCATCTCTTAACTGCAATATCAGTATTTTCTTCCCAACCTAGTTCTTTCCCTCACCTCAGTTTCTTTGGATTTCTGAGCACTAATTGCATGATCAATTATCTATCTGAAAAACCCACTAATACACCTTTTGAAATGCTCAGTGTTCAAAATCTAGTAATGCATATGTTTCTGTTATACTGGAATAGCAGCCTCTGCATTCATATGAATGTAACCTAATCAGCAAATGTATGTGTAATTATTGTGTATTATTTAACCTTTGTGCATGCATATTATTGAACATATGTTTAAAAATGTTTGTAATATGTTCAAGCTTTTCTCCCTGTGCCTCTCTTGAAAAGGTGTTTTTGATTAAACCCAATTGGACAAACCCAGTGAACAAAAGCAAAGTAAATAATATAGTGGAAAAGAGAACCAGACCACAGACATACAATTTATGGGCAGTGCATTTGCCAGTAAAGTGGTAACCAGTATTTGTCAACTAGATAAGGTTAAGTTGTCACAGGTTTTGCTAGTTGTTGGATGAGTATAGAGGAGTTGTGGTTAGTCCTCCCCTGTTAGTGGAAAGGTGAAGAACAAGCTTTAGTTATCGCTCCCTTGTGGGCATTTGTCAGCAACAGGGCTTATAGCACTGCAGCAGTGAGCCGTGCTGTGATGGTCACATGTACTGCATTCTGATATGAATCTGTTGGTATCAATCTATAGCCACATACCACTGTGAATGTATAGGCCATCCACGTAAATCTATAGCCACATATCACTGTGAATGTATAGGCCATCCACTTAAATCTATAGCCACATATCACTGTGAATGTATAGGCCATCCACGTAAATCTATAGCCACATATCACTGTGAATGTATAGGCCATCCACGTAAATCTATAGTCACATATCACTGTGAATGTATAGGCCATCCACGTAAACCATGGGGGACACACTTACCTCTCAACCTCTTGGGAAAAGAAATCAGGACAAAGCCTAAAATAATGGAGGGACAAGGACTAAAAAATAGCGAGAAATTTTAAATATTGCTCATATAAACTTAGAAAGCTGTTAGAATAACAAAATTTGTGTTAGCATGCATTTTCTGAAAGGTATGAAGTCTGAATCTCAAATGAATGTCATTTTTTAGTGACTTCAATCCTCAGTGATTTGTCAGAAAACCATAAATTGTATGAGGAACAGACCAAAAATATGAGGCAAAAAGCAGGATGTTCTACATAAATCTGGACAGTTGAGAGCTATGGGATACAGTAACATCACCAGTGAGATGACTGACTTTGTTAATGCTAACCATCGCCTTATTATTTCCTCTTTCACACAGTCACCAGCTTCCTCATAGTGCAGGTATGTGTCATATGCTATTGCATTTCTATTTGTTTTAGACTGTGTAGAATAATAAACAGACCTTGGTTGTTGTTGGTCTTTCGGCTTTTCCTGGTTAGGGGTCGCCACAGCGGAACTTCGGTCCCCTAATGATTGGCAGTAGATTTTCACGAACCAGCTCGACGTCCAACCATCAACGAAGGCACGTACATTTACGCATGTCTTTCAAACATCACCCAACTGTGGGGAGGACATGCAGACTCCACACAGAAGGCACTCCCCACACTCCAGCCGAGAATCGAACGGGAGAACCTCTTGCTGTGAGGCAATAACACTACCGCTGCAAATAGACCTTGGTAGTGTGCTGTATTTGTATCAATTTCATTCAAATAATATAAGCTTTATGTACTTTGAGCCTGTACCCTTTACCAAGTATGTAATATAAGTTTCTGGAGTTTATATATATATATATATATATATATATATATATATATATATATATATATATATATATATATATATATATATACACACACACACAGACACACACACACACACACACACACACACACACACATACACACACACACACACACACACACACACACACACACACACACACATATGGGTTACCTTCATTTCATTGACAGCTTATTTCACTGACAACCAAATCAGCAAGATGAATTCACTGAAAGTTCATTTCACTGCAACTCATTTTAATAACAACTCATTTCGTTGACAGTTACATATGGCCTGTTCCCCACTGTAGAACAATCTTGGAATTAGAATGTAATGTGGGGGGGCGGGAGGCACAGCCCCCCACATATTATAAACGTTTTAAACTATACAGATGGATACTTACAAGTGCAATGAATAACTGTTTTGCAGAAAACAATATACAACCAAAGTATGTGGGGGGTGACACTCGTACTATATTTCTTAGACCTGGAACTCCTTATCTCACTCAACCAAGTCAAAATTTAATTTATTTATTTTACATTTGTTTACCGGAAAAGTCCTACTGGACACAGGTCCTTTTTCAGTGGAGGCCCAGGGAGAAAAGCTCCATGATTAAAATCTAACAATATTCAATATACAATACAATACAGCAAATGTCAATTATAGGATGCTAAACAAATACAACTGCAGTTACAATATAGTAGGAAAAAATCCTCGGTTCCACTTGTTGTGGAACTGAGGATTTTTTCCTAGTACATTTATACATTTATGCTCGGAGCCTTCAGCAATACAGCTACGGTTTCTTCATTTTAAACAGTTACAATATATGTTCTTGTGAGACAGACAGATTACTACCTAGGTATACATCATGTATGGTACATGCATTTATAATTCAGCTGATGAATACTATATATATATTTAATGAGTAGTGTAATATATGGGTAAGAATAGTAAGATAGGAAAAGCTGGGAGAGGGATATTAGATTGGAGCTTTTCTCCCTGGGCCTGTGCTACCCAGTTGGACTTTCCCAGTAATCAAATGTCAATAAATAAATTAATTCTTTAGATGTCACTCATTGGTTGGTCTCGCAAAAGTACAACAGCCACTTGATCATTTTTCTCTCAATGATAGTTATACTGAGTTTAATGCTTGTTACATTTATGGTTAAATAAGTCATTAGGATAGGTTCTTGGTGAAAAATCACACTCTCAAATGTCAGAGGTTCAACTAAAAAAAGTGACACTGTAACTGTAAGTTCCTTTTTACTACAAAGTAAGCCAGCCCCTTAGTTGCAGTTTTCCTGTTCCTGCAATAAGGAAAAAAAATGCATTTATTTTGTACGCAAAGTAATAGAAACTGCTGTTTTCTCTTAACTTTTTCTGATATTGCCACTACTGACCTACCATCTGACAGCCACATGTAACCCAGATTTTCTCATCACTAACCCCAAGAACAAAACAATGTAATATCAAGAACTTCTGTTTCTCTCTTAGTACCCCAATTTTGACAATGTCTTCCTAACTACATGAAAAACCTCATTAACTACACTAAGTTCAGACCCCAACTTAAGTCACACGTAACTAAACAAGGCCATTGTAAATGTTTCACCACTGGCCATATTACCTAACAACATCTACACGGTATCATGATGACAGTTTAAATTCGAACACTAACTGCATTACTGCCCCTTTTTGATGCATGCAAAACCTTGCATATACTACAAATTATATAGTCATTTTTTATTAGCCACAATTGCAATTCCAAATAGTATTTCTATAGCTTTGTATGAATAACGGCATACCATATTCACATTTTGTTTGCAGCTGTTTGCTTTGCTTCTTTGATGTACACTGTTGTCGTTTGCCTTTTTATTTGTTTTTGTGACTCTTGTCTTTGTATTCTTCTAGTTTTGGCCCAAAATTTGTCATTTGTAATCAGTGCACTACCCCAGTAAACAAGCAAATATAAACATACTTAAATAACACAGAAACCATAGCATGTCTTACAATAGGCATGAGACAAAATTCTCTCATTAGGAATCAATTATAAGATAAGGTGTTTTATGCATTATGTTATTTTCATGAGATTTCTGACAAATGACTGTAACTTGTTTTTTTTTTTTTTTTTTTTTTTTGTCAACACTAAAATTATAGAACAATACACCAGGCATTATGCTTTTTCATAGACATATTCTGTTGTGAAAGGTGATTTCTCACAGTGCATGCAACAAAAATTTTCAGACAGCACTGAAAACTGTACTTTGAGTGCTGGATTCCTATAATGAATATTCTGAAATTATCATTCAAAATGATTGAGAAGTGACATTATCATTATTCTGTCGTGCTGTTTGCAATATGTTCAGGTGTCAGTTTTGAATGCAGGTTTTCAACATGTCATCTAGAGCATTCCGCCTCATGAACTATGTCATTCCTTTCTACAATTATGTTCTGAAAGGTAATTTCACATGATGAGTGCAATATCCAAATTTATGACAAAATTCCACAAAGACAGAACTACATTTAAGGAGCTGGGTGTTAAATCTCTGGAAAGATGGTTCTGCAGACTCAATGGTTAATCACATTTCTGAACAAAACTGCAGTGGTTGTATCATATTCCAGAGATGGGATCCTGTGTTGCTTATTCTGAAGGTTTGGTGCAAAGGAATTAACAGTTTTTTTAATTATTAAGGCTGCATTTCATTTTCTGGCCACTCAAAACTTACTAATTTGCTCATAAGCTTACCAGTTATTGGACATGTCAGCATGTACACTATAAGGCCCTTGACTGTTTTCCATTACACTTGCTTTCTTTTATGTTCATTAATGACTGACATGACGGCATATTTGTGACATGGCAATGTTGAGTCTGATTCCACAAACAGACAGGCATGTCTTTGAAAAACGTTGTTAAATGTACTAGCTGGGGTTAGTGTTCCAGCTTCAAAGGGACAGAAATGAACCTGTGTTAGGGATTCCTGACTCGCCATGCACCTAGGCCTTCCTCACCCTATGATGTTGTCTCTTCCCATGTGAATTGCAGTGCCATACCTTCCCTATGATAATGGCACATCTTCTCTTAACAGATGCCAGCTTTTGTTTCACACCACTCATCTTTATGTTGGCAAAAATTAGCTAAACAGTTACATTAGCATGTCAGAGCTGTGGCAGTGTATTTTTTGTAGTGGATGGGGGAAAGGATATAGTTTTTGTGGAATCCCTAATGCAACTTGATTTAGTTTACTCTGATTCAAAAATAAACTCTTAACTATCATAATAATATATTTTTGTAAGTAATGTGTGTGTATGTGTGTGTGTGTGTGTCCGTGCATGCATACACATATATATTTATATATTTTGTATTTTACAAAATAATTTAACATAGGAGTACTGTATTATACTGGAACCTAGAATTCTGGGAATAACCCCCTTGTACTGCTATTCACTCCTGCTTCTGTGCTTTCACACATTTAAACTGAGGCATTGCCAAGTCATTCTTCATGCTTTTACTTTGTGCAAGGGTGGGAGGTTGTTTGCTGATAGTCTTTGCGTGCATGCAGATGACCTCCATTGCTGCTGTCCGTTGTATAAATTTACATTGTGCTGACATGAGTTTACATGATTATTTGTCACCTTGAGGTGATGACAAGTATGTCCTGATATATGACTGGGAGTTTGAGCCTAGAGAGACTGGACTATTAATCTGAAGCTTCAAAACTCTCCGAGTCGATGTCAGTTTTATACATATACATATACATATATAACCACTTTTTATGCAATATAACTTAACTGCATATGTTCAAATAGTTTTAATATTGTGGCATTTAACTATTTCTGGGAATAGAGGTCACTATATTTCTACACTTAGTAAAGCTGTTTCTTATTGTAGGCCCCGCTCTCTCTCTCTCTCTCTGTGCCTTTTCTTGGCCAGCTACAAGTGCTATCAATTTACTCCTCAATATAGCCTTAACTGTAAGCCATAATATGCTTGCAGCTGTGCTGTGGACAGATGCTGATATCTAGCACCCATTTCCTTCAATTCTTTGAGTAAACAAGCACTGGAAATCAGTAAACCAACTTTATTTTAAACCACTTTTATATAACACAGAGCAATTTATAACCTTACATGTTTCACAACAACTTACAGTCAATAACGCTTCATGAATTATTCAGGCGTGCTGACTGCCTGAGTCAAAGTGCTGGGTTGGCATTTTATTATTTTTTTAAAAATTAATAAAGCTAGAAAGCTAATAATAATGGTTGAATAATATATATAGTTATTCACCTGAATTTTATGATTTTTGCATTTCACCCTTTTTGCAGGTATTATTATATAAAAATATATACTGCTAGCTTTGGTACACCTCTCATACTGGTTATGTGTGGGTCTGTTTGTATATATATTTGTGTGTGTGTGTGTGTGTGTGTGTGTGTGTGTGTGTGTGTGTGTGTGTGTGTGTGCTCGCACACGGACACATGTGAGTGGGTTCACACACCTGTGATTTTTAAAAAGTTTTAGTATTATTAACCTTATATTTTCCCGTATGCTGGGATGAGTCTAACAACCCTGTCCTTCTCTTTTACTTTATTTCATCTTTTTATTCCTATTGTCCATTAGGATCCTTTTTCTTGACTCTGTTTTCACTACTTACCTAGAACTCTTCTGCACCATCAACATGGGTGGCTCTACCCTTGACACCCCTGAGATATTTTTAATTTAATTTTATTATAAATATACTGGGTAAGTGAACTGGTTGTAATGGACCCTTTCAACCATGAGCTATGTTGTAACGGCAAGATAAAAATATAACATATATGGACAGCTTAGATTAGCCAATGAGAGTATATGTTTTGGGAGGAGGGATAAATCTAGAGTAGTCAGAAAAAAATCATGCAAATTGAGGGCAGATATGCAAACTCCACAAAAGGTGCAACAAAAATCTTACCAATGAGATTCTGGGTTACAGCTAGCTATAAATTGCATTAGCTGTGAAATTATGGCACTATTGATTATTTACATGTTCTTTGCATATCATCTACAAACCACAGACAGACATGGATTTCCCAGTTTGGTATGCTCTGTTTTATGAACTAGGGTGTTTTATGTGTTAGGGGTTGGAGGTTGGCATACTGGTTAAGTTGTTTACCTCACAGGCACAAGATACAAGTATTGATTCCAACCTTTGGTCACTATCTGGTTATTGGCTAGGCATGTAATAGCAGAGCGATTGCCTGGTATTTATCCATAAACCTATGGGCATTGTCCAGAGTAATAGCTCTTTACAATATTTACCAGGTCTGTTAATGTTATCACACAGTATTTATGAGCTCAGAAAAAATATTTTATAAATTCTAACAGGTATAATTACAATATCTGCTTTTAAGTAATTAGAGCAGTGATAAACATTGAATAATGTGACAGCAGGTCTCTACTTATATTACTAACACTCAGTGGTGGCTGGTGACTTCAAATCAAAGGGGGGCTGCAAGAGACAGCTGAATGGGTGGGGTCAATGAGAAGGGGTGCGACCAACTAGAAAGGGGAGGAGCTATGTTCAAAACCACAAAAATTAAAACTTTAATTAAATACGCTGCCCTGGGTGCCAAACCGTCATTATGAGAGTCCAATCAAGACAAAAATAAGTGTAGAAGAAGACAAATATTTCAATGCATTGGCTGCATGACAGTTTACTTAATATCTAGATGGAAACAAAAGGTTGTGAGGCATGAAAAAATAAATTACTTTTTAAATACATTACTGGAATGCCAGTCAAAATCTAGTATAAGAAAAACAAGCAGCACTCAGCTCAAATAACTTCTCCTTGCACTGCAGTTCTAATTATAAATTATATTCAGCTTTATTAAAGTACCAAGTAACATGCTGAAAGCAGAAATCTCTGTGATGCCCCCACTTGTAAAAATGTTTCTTATCCAAAAAAGACCTTCTGCCTGACAACTATCTACTTGTTTCATGGGGAAAACATGATCAAAGTAAAAAATGAAAAGCAAACAAGAAACAAGCTCAAGATACATTGCTTAAAGGATTACTGTACAGGTTATGGATCACACATGATTGGCATTCTATTTAGTTTACGAGTAAAGCCTGTAGAGATGACTGGAAGTCTCCAACAAGTGTAATGAGCTTTTTAAAATAATGTAATCCTATCCTTCAATACCCAAGGCTTATACATTATCTAGTTAAGTATTCTCTGCATGGCAGCAACAGAAAGGCTTTCAATGTTGGCAATTCTTTAACAGTATGCTTATTAAAGCTTACTTGCATCTTACGATCTCAGACAAGCTTATCTTATGGTCATTAAAGCATTGCTACTTAAACACAGAGCAACAGGCACTTTGAGTAATAAGCATAAATCAACAGTAGAAAAATATGACAGAAACCAGACCATTCTGCAAAATCAAGGACAGATGAAAAGCCACTGTAGTACTTGTGTCTACCCTGGATGGGGGGACACTCGGCACATGTTACACTGCATAACTACTCCTTGCCTTGCTTGGACACATCCAGAGTCACTACATGGGGGAGTGGGGTGCAACAAGTATGTCACAATTTGAAATGTCTCTGGCTGACTGTGATGGCCCTGACACATTTGTCCTACCTCTCAACCTCAGAGCAAGAAATCTGGACAAAGCCATACACAGAAGTGGGACAAAGGCCCAAAAATAAGGACAATTTTTAAATATTGCTCTTATAAACTTAGAAAGATAATAGAATAGGTCTTGCATTAGTATGAATTTTCTGAAGGGTATGAAATCTGAAACTCAAAATGTCTGTCATTATTTTCTAACTTCAGTCTTTAATGATTTGTCACTAATTTGCCAAAAAACAAAATTTTATGAAAAATGGACCAAAAATGTGATGCAAAAATATAAAATAGCCACACAATACAGCTGGGAACCTGTCAAAGAAGGGACACTTTAATATTAGTACTGCTAACTTGAGCAGCTGACAAAATAAAAGAATCTACATGCATTTCAAGTAATCTATAACTTTGATTATTACAGTTATTTCTTAATTGTAAACCCTCCATGTTTTCTTCCAACATTGCTATTTTGCGGAGGGATTATTAGGGGGAAGAGCAACATTTTGAGCCAAAATCAGGGACAGTTGAGAGGCTGGATATGCCTAATTCTATAAAGCAATTTATTTGCATGTACCTCTCAAACTGTTAATGCAATAAATGTGGACAAGGCCAAATATATTGGGGGAACATATAAACAGTACTAAAAATTGCTCTTGTATAAACTGAGACAGTTGATAGAATAACAGGTCTTACTTTAGCATGCATTTTTCTGAAGGTTATGAAGTCTGAAACTCAGTGTATCATTATTTAGTGACTTAATTCATAAATGATTTGCCAGAAAACTACAAATTTTATGAAGAACAAACCAAAAATAAGAAGCAAAAATCTATTCATTCTTTGAAAATCTGGACAGTTGGGAGGTATAGTCCAGCTGATTCTCTGAGTTTGCCGCCCTTCCCCCTCACAAAATCATTGTCGAATGGACTCTGCAGCCATTCCAATGATCCATTACTTGGCTATTTCACTGCATTTACCATAAACACTAATGTGCATACTGCTTTACTTCTATGATGATTTGGACTTCATTTGAAAGTTTTATTTCGCATTTTACAGCACAAACACTAAGACATCTGCTAAACAAAGCAATGCAGTCTCACAATGAAAACAGACTTAGCATTAAAACTTCTCTGCCCTTGAAACTCACATTCATTGAAACAGCATTGAAACCCACATTCCAAGAAAATACATTTTGCCAGTGGCAGATAAAGATTAATTTTGGGCTGTTTTCAAATCATAGGCTCTTACATATGAAACATACATGTGCTCTTTGATATACCTTCCTGATTGTACTAAATTGTATTCCTTGTACAATACAGTACAGTTGTTAGAGTGCGTTTTAAATTTGTTTTGAACATTATTCCAGTAAGCAATGAAACAAAATGCATGCACCCATAATGACAAAACTGCCCAGTTCAGAACATTTCCATCATAAAAGTCTTCTCAGACTTCTACAGTCCACCATTATCAGTAAATATGCACAATTCTACAGTCCACCATTATCAGCAAATATGCACAATTCTACAGTCCATTATCAGTAAATATGCATAATCTCTGAAGTAAAAGTCATCTAAATAATTCCACATTAAAGAAATTTGTAACTAATGAAGAGGTTGCTGTTAGCAAACACCTTTATATTTCATGGTTTTATCGAAAAATAGTCTGTTGCCCCTGAGGAATAAATTGCCTGTATTACATTAAAAAAATGATAAGCTAGTAATATTGCAAGAGGAAATGGATGGCAAACTGATAACAGGCTCATAGTTAGTATCTTCACCAAGGAGGACATTCTCAGTGTGGCAGCATCCACCCCTTGTGGGAGTAAAACCCACAGCCTTCTGCATCAACAGCAAGTACACAACCTGTTGTGCTATTAACAATGCAAGCCAACTCAGCATAAGCAGCACTAAACTTCTCTTCCCCTGCAGCTCTCAGCTCCTTGTAAAATCTACTCAATACTGAACTGCATCTCAACTTCACAGCACAAGAAATCTGGAAAAAGCCAACATTTATTGGGGAGGGGGGTCAAAATCCCAAAAACCAGGGACACATTAAACATTGCTTGTATAACTTGGAAAGTTGCTAGAATAAAATGCTGTGTTACCACCATACATTTTACTGCCAAGGTCCCTGTGCAAAACAGTCAGAGCAACATACCACTATGCCAGATCAGCTGCTTTGTCAAAGAGAAATGCTGTGTTACCACCATACATTTTACTGACAAGGTCCCTGTGCAAAACAGTCAGAACAACATACAACTACGCCAAATCAGCTGCTTTGTGAAAGAGACGAAGACTGAAACTTAAATGGCTATCATTTAGTGAATTCACTTCTCGCCATAGCTGTCAAAAACACCTGGACAAACCCAGTAATGAGGGAATGCAGCCCTCAAACATATTCAGTGAATTCAGTTCTTGCCATAGCTGTCAACCTTAGCACAAAAAATCTGGACAAAGCCAATAATGGGGGAATACAGTCCCAAAAATAGGGACAAATTTCAAATATTCATCTTATAAACTTAGAAAATTGCTAGAATAAAGGGTTGTGTTACTATATATTTTCTGAAGAATATGAAGTCTGAAATTCAAATGCCTGTCAATTTTGCTTCTGATGGAACAAAAACAATTTTCAGCAGAGGCCCAGGGAGAAATACTGCAGACACATGTCTTTGTAAAATGACAGGACATTAGAGCAAATCCATACAAACACAGGGAGGAGATGCAGACTCCACACAGAAGGCACCCCAGCCAAGAATCAAACCAGAAAATCTATAGCTGTGAGGCAACAATGCTACCACTGCACCATCAAATATGTAAGGAATTAAACATTCAGAAACCTGAAGTCTGAAATTCAAATGCCTGTCACTTTTATTTAACATTTGTTAACCAGGACAGTCTGACTTGGAACAAAAAAACTATTTTCAGCAGAGGCCCAGGAAGAAATAATGCAGACATGTCTTTGTAACATGGGAGGACACAAAAGCAAACCCACACAAACACATGGAAAAGATGCAGACCCCACACAGAAGGCACCCCAGCCAAGTATCAAACCTGAGAACCTACAGCTGTGAGGCAACAATGCTACCACTGCACCATCAAACATCAAGCATTTAAATATTCAGAAACCACAGATATTATGTGGAACAGAACAGATCAAATATGAGGCAAACATCTGCAATTTTTTAACAAATGGTGGTGGGTAGGGAATTCAGGCCCTTAACACCTGCATACAAGGTACAGGGTTCAAGCCTGAGGTATTCCATACACACCACCATTGAGTCTACTCTAGCCACCAGTATATAGTAACTGGGGTATCACACACACACACACACAACACACACACACACACACACACACACACACACACACACACACAAAACACACACACTCCTACCTTGTTGCTGAACGGCCCCAGCCCACCAACGAGCGAAATACCTGCTTCCATTGCCACCAACACACACACACTCCTACCTTGTTGCTGAACTGCCCCAGCCCACCAACGAGCGAAATACCTGCTTCCATTATCCTGCTTCCATTACCACCAACGAGTGAGCAAAATAACTGCTTCCATTACCGCTCGGGATATCTGAACAGCCCCTTACCCATATTCCTTGCACGATTGGTCCATCCCAAAGGATTCCCTGCAGTCCAAACCTGCGATTGGTCCTGCCTGCGACTGCTGCAGTCCGGAGTGCCTCTATGTCGTGATGTCATCGCTGCATAGACTTCTGGGCATCTTGCCTTTCCCCCATATTCCTTGCGCAATTGGTCCATCCCAAAGGATTCCCTGCAGTCCAAACCTGCGATTGGTCCTGCCTGCGACTGCTGCAGTCCAGAGTGCCTCTATGTCGTGATGTCATCGCCGCATAGACTTCTGGGCATCTTGCCTTTCCCCTTATCTAGACTGCTGAGAAAGCAGTCTGAGAGCATGTGCGCATGCGTACTGCCCGGGAATTAATGTTTGTGTTTCTCGGTTTGTTTTTATTTTGTTTTGTAGGTGGGAGGGCTGCAGTCCGGCAGTCCTATGGCACGAGCCGCCCCTGCTAACACTGAGGTTGCTGAACCTAGATGTAGGCAGAATGTTTCAAGATATTGTAAGTTCTGAGGTATTATTCATTTCCTTAAGCAAGCAGTAATGCCCAACAGGGTGTATGGTACAGCAGAAATAATACATGCTCAGGGGTGTTCTGTGGGCCAATGCTGCAAGATTCTATACCCCTGGAAGGGCATTATTTCCACAATAACACACACTCTAGAGGGCATCATTGCAGTTAGAGAATGGGCTATCTGCAAAGTTATTTTATATTTGTTTTGTTGTGTTTTGTTTGTAACATTATATACATATTTTATATATTTTTGATGTAAAATAGTTTCTCCTCCTAATACATCACACTTGCTTTAGTATATTTATTTTTGCTGATGTATTTTACATCAGAAATATATGACAGATAAGTATTTCATGTCTAGACACACACACACACACACACACACACACACACACACACACACACACACACACACACACACACACACACACACACACACAAACACACACATGCACTTTCAGAAGTACAAACATGGAGATGCACACACATACTTATGAAAAAATACAAACAAAAATATTTTCAAAACAGACAAACATGCATACATAAATACATAGATGTAAACACATAGGATACCTTATAACAGAGCATGAATTGACAGTTTGTCTTATTAATGGTAATTTGAAGTTAAGTAAGTTCTGTCTGTTAGTTGACTGGAATCAGTATTGTGATAACTGAAAAATATTGATTCTCCCCTACAGTTTCCAGCAGATCTAAATGCATGATGGGTAATGAAACCCAATGAAGAAGGAGTGCTGTTTGTACAGTGAAACCAAGTCATTCTTACAACACATAAATGTATGTGTTCAAGTTGCAGGAGAGAGATTCAACAATTTAATGCAAAGACTTCTGGAACTGATCAGAACAGCACTGATGTGATTGGGAATAGAATTGATTGCAAGCCTTTTTGCTACACTGGAATGTCCAGAAGATGGACTTTTCCTAAAAAGATACTGTGGAGGCAGCAAGTGCTTTGACCGGTATGTACAATCCATGAAATGAAAGATATAGACCATCATTGATGGAGCAAGTTGGACTGACAATTATCTTATCCCAAGCTGACACATACTGGACCCCCCTAGAATTACACTAGGTAGTAAGCCAGTTGTTAAAGTCAGTTATCTTCCCTTTGTATCTGGCATCATTGTGGCCGATGGCAGGATTCATCTCAGAGCTAGAGTTTTGCCTGCAGTTGATATATACATAGCAAGCTCCAATACATCTTTCTGTCTGTCCTTCTGATTTGATTGTCTCAGGTCGATCCCACTTAAATATGCCACCAGTAAGTCATGGTGATATTAGTCCTGCTTAAGGCACTTTAGGTTCTCGTGACATCATGGGGACCCTGGAATGGCAGCTAAGTGTCACTGTGTCTTTGTCCAGGCTAGTGAGTACAGTCAGTGTTCTACATGGACACACAGACTTAGACATGATGAAAAGTTTGCAGTCTACAGCCTGGTAGCTCACTGAGTTTTGTAAGTGTGGTGGAGTTGTTTTTACCAGATTGCTGCTGAGGCCTGCTGCTGAGGCCCTGCGATCCTGATTCTTGGTGGCTTGGGGAGAGATTTTTTACAACCTCAGTCTGTTAGTTAAGTGTAACCTTATGGTAGTATGGATGGGTTTATGTGTGACTTACTGACCATCTGAGTTAGTGAGAGGGTGAATTTCAGGTTTTAAAGAGAATTACACCTCTCACAAATTGTGCCGTGCTGGTCCAGAAGTGGTTGGTTGTCAGTGAACATTAAACAATTCCTACACTGTTTCAGAACACAAGTGCAGTGAGCCTGCAAGAGAAGTGATAAAGGTAGACTGGGCTTCCATGTTTGCCAGGTGAGTTGAATTACTGAGGGCAAGAGCCAATTTACCACTAGGCAAAGATGTTCAGTAGATGAGCTATGCCATGGAGGAGATTTACTGGAAAAGTCAAGGAAGCTCTAACAGTAATGTAACAACTATTTGAATGTACAGAAAAGAAATTACATAACACATTCAAATCCAAGACTACTGCAGCTATAGTTTGGTACAGCATGCAAATTTAGTGCAATGACAACAGCTGAAGGAGCAGTGCAAACTAAATGCAGTAATATCTGAGAATGACATATAAAAATAATTTGGTACAGTACACAAATAGAGTACTAAGAGCAATGCAAGAATGGTAATAACTGAACGAGAGTTAATTAGGCAGTAACAATTACACACAGTATAATCTAGAGCAGCAGGCCCCAGATTCTAGAAGTAGTGCAAATGGGGGATGGCTTGGATGCCATACAGTGCACACTTAAAGGCTTCATTACCACCGATAGAATGAAGAACAGTTGGCTCAGATGTCACAAAACACACACACGTTAAACAGTCAATAGGCTACGATGCTATACAATGATTTCTTCTATAATGCCACAAAGTACACACACTTAAGAGCTACTGTCATTGCCTCCCAATGATTGGTTTTAGAATTTATCAGTAGGATACTACATGCTTGGATGCAGCCTAAAATAGTTACTGTTAATAATTTAACTAAGAACGAAGGGGATTATAGATAGCAATAGTTGCTGTTGATGAGTATAAACTAGCCTGGGAGCAGAAAGGAGCTATTATAACAACAACAATTTGAGCAACTGACCTATGGAAAACAAAATAATTTATAGATAAATAAATGCAGCAACATGGAAGGCATATGGCAGGGCTGGGAACAACAAGGAGTTTTGAAGTTGCTGCAAAGCAAATGGGACATTCTACCTGTGAATGTAATGAAATCTAATCAGCAAAATCACAGCCTGATGGTTTGGAAAGAGTTTGTTACTCCACAGAAGTGTCTACACTTCTCTCACTCCCTTATGCAATCATTTAAGGAAGGGGGTCTGTTATTGTGGGTTGTCATTCAGTAGCACTGCTCCAATTCTTACAAAATCTGGCTACTTGTTTATAAGACAGCATGTAAGTTTGTAATATAGATTGTTATGCTTTTTGTCAACCATGTTAAGGAGCATTTCCCTAACATGGTTAGCAACTACATTATATATGTTTAGCAAGACGTTGTCCCGTTCGATTCTCAGCTAGAGCGTCTTCTGTGTGGAGGCATACGTGAATGGGGCATGCCTTTGTTGAAGGTTGTGCGTCAGGGCTGGTAACCTGGTACGTAAAAATCCACTACCAATCATTAGCGGACCGGAGTTCTGCTGTGGCGACCCCTAATTGGGAAAAGCTGAAAGACACAAAAAGTTGATAAAGCAACTGTTCTGAAAAAAAATGTTGCCTTTGGGACACAAGTCAAAACTTGAGTGATTGAACAATTAAAAAGAACTGAGAAAAGTAAGTATAACTAGGCATATATTCCTACTCTTCAACCAAAGTCAGCACTGAAGAAAGACATCGCAGTGACAAGTCCTTATTTAAATATCCTAACAGCAATGTATTCCAAGTATGTGCGACTTAAATTGGAGAACAGCACAGCCTGACAAGCATCAACTTGTAAAACCACTTGAGTAAATACTATTCACTTTTGTGTTTCCCCTTTAGTCCAGTCAAAAACTTCACCCACTATGAATGTTTAAACTTTGTTTTCCTTAATTTCTTTTCACTAGAAAGACTTCCACTTTAAGTGCAGTGTGACCAGATTATTGCATTATTCAAGGGTTGTACTTATTTAGTTTTTCTACAGCCATGACTTGGGTCAGAGACATTCATTCATTCATTCATTCATTCATTCATTCATTCATTCATTCATTTATTTAATTTGTTAATTGCTAAATGGGCTGGTCAAACTGACTCTTTTCAGCCTCAGCCTGAGTCTGAGCCATGCGGTGATACAACATACAAAGTATTCTAGACATTGGCAGCTGATAATTAGCTTGTGAATAGATCATTGAAGGGATAATAACACACTGCAAGCTCAGAAGTATTTATGCAATACATTTCAGTCTGTTCATAAAATCGATAAGGTTAATAATCACAAGATATACTTTCCTATTTACTATGTTATGGGTTTTTCTATAAACTGTGATGACACATGCATTATTCATGTTAATGGAAAAACAAGCTATGCAGAAAAGAAAAATGTTATGTTTGGAAGGCCACTTAAAACTTGAATGATTTAACAAGTAAGAAGATCTTAGAAAAGCAAAAGCAACTAGGCTTATACTTCTAGATGTGAAGCAAAATGAATGTTGTTGAAAGGCATTACCCTGACCTGTCCCTATTTAAATTAAATATGCTAATAATTATGTCTTCTAAACAATGTGCGCCTCAGGGAAACTGTAACTTAGCACAGTCTGACAAGTATGAGCCTGTAAATCCATATTACTGTCTTGCCTGTTTGAGCTTCACTTCAGCCAAAAAAATAGATCTACTAAAAGTGTTGGAAGTTTGCTTTATAGAATGCCTTTTCACTTGAAACACTTTGACTTAAAAGTGCAGTACAATTAGTACTACCACTGCAGACCAGAGTGAGGGGATGCTACATTCCACAGGTGTCATCGCTGCATGTATTTTGTCTTTGTGAGCTGAATAACCCAAATCAAACTTTTTCTGCCATGATGTGGACCAGAGGTAAACTTAACAGATATGTAATCACTGAAGGGATATCAACAAACTGCAAGCTGAGAACTTATCTATTACAAGTCTGTCTTTTCATAGGAAGGATATCTTCAGTAATCACTTGTTCTGATATTTATCAGTAATTCAGCAGTAATAATCGGCTGCAAAAATACACTCCCAATATCTAACATCAAATGCTAGTTAACACAAGCTGTAAATATACACTCCAAATGACTATGTGGATAGCTTTAGATGTACACCCTTCTTGATTCAAAGTACTTTACATCATCAAGTGCATTTAAATGAACACTAGTTGTACACTGCTTAAAGGAATGTCTAGCAAAGTACAATAACTCTAAGTAAAAATGAAGTGCATCTTGCCCCTCTTATGATACATTACACATATGTCATCTGCCTTTTCTAGTGGGAGAAAATCAGATGAACAATCCCATGATACTTAGCGCAGCATAGAGTTTTTACCTGAAAGCAAAACAAGCATGCATAACACACAGACACACAGATGAGCATGCACATGCGCATACACACACGCACACACACACACACACACACACACACACACACACACACACACACACACGTGCACGTGCACGTGTGTGTGTGTGTGTGTGTGTGTGTGTGTGCGTGCTCAGAACTAGTTAGCACCTGCCTTTGGTCTGTTTCCATGTAGTAATGTGGTCAAACACTCCCACATGTGCACATGTCCTCCTAGATTTAGAGAACCAAACAAAAGTTTATTTTTGCTATTTCTTCTTTATTGTTTTGCTTGACAACAACGTATATCATTATCAGATAAGCTGCATGTTATATAGTTAGCAGACCCCCCCCCCCCCCCCCCCACTATGGATTTCCATTTGACATGCAGACCATGTGAAAAAGACTTACTCTTCTTCAGGGTTGGGCAGTGTTGACAAATGTTCTACATTTAACAAACTGATGCTTGTTTAACCAGGCAAATGCTCTTCAAACCTTTATCAGTTATCAGCAGCTCAGCAGGACCCTCCTTCCCTCCTTTCCCTGGGATCTGCATTTTCTAGGTAAACAGACTCTTAAATAAATCAATAAGGTGATGGAACAGGATAGTTGCAGACAATCTCAACACAAACCTAAGAAAGCTGTAGAGAATATAACACAAATCTTAGAAAGCTATAGGGAATCTAAACACAAACCTAAGAAAGCTGTAGGAAATCAATACACAAGGCTAAGGAAGATGTAGGGAATCTCAAGACAAATCTAAGAAAGCTAAAGGGAATCTCAAATAAAGTCAAAGAAAGCTTTAGGGACTCTCAAAACAAATACAAGAACACTGTATAGAATCTCATCACAAATCTAAGAAACAATAGCAAACAGTCAAACTGAAGGCAGCAAGTGACAGCTCAGCAGTGACATGCTCCTCCAGGGACACACGTGCCACCCTACCTCTCAACCTCTTTGAGCAAGAAATCTGGATAAAGCCACAGATTCATAGGACAAAGGCCCCAAAATAGGGACAAAGTTTTAAAATATTATTAAGTTGATAGAATAACAGGTTTTGCATTAGCATGAAGGATATGAAGTCTAAAAATCAAATGTCTGCCATTATTTTCTGACTTCAAGTCTTCTATGATTTGTCAGTGATTTGCCAGAAAACTACAATTTTATGAGCTACAGACCAAAAATATGAGTCAAAAACCTGGACATTTTATTAAAATCTACACAGTTGAGAGCTATGCATGTCACTTGTTATTTAACCACATGTAACATCCTCTTCACCATATACAGTGGAGTCAGTTTGCCTTCATTCTCACTGGCACTAGATGTTCAAATGTCATCCTTATCTGAAAAAGTAGTCACCCTAAGATGGCATTTCATAGCTTGCACAAAGAGCAGCTGTAAGTTGCCCAGTGCAAGAATGACGTATTCAGTTTCTAGGGGCACTGCAGAATGTCTCACCTCCCTGTTCACCCTTCCCAGTCTTCACCTCAGCTCATCACAGACACTGGCTAGTGACTAGTCACCTTCTCCCCCCACTGCAGTTTCAGCATCAGTCCCTCTCAATTTCCTGTATTTCACTTTGAGCTAGACTCCAGAAAAGATTATTTTAAAGCCTGGTCTATGCTTAAATCTCAATGTACATTCAGAATAAACTAGTTTTGTTCTCCACCCTGTTCCCCCATGATCTTGCAGTAAAAGTAATCCACAAATGTGGAGGTGGTGTTGCTGTTATGTTTAAAGATACCCTAAAAGTAGTACAACTAAACGGCACCCCTCCTGATCTGCCACACTCTGAAATATTAACTACCTGCCTTGAAATCAACCCTAACAAAGCAATAATAATTATAGCCACCTACCTATTTCCTGGCAATAACCTTGCCACCATAAAAAATCTACTTTCCTGGGCAGCCACCAAATTCACCCAAGAAACTATTGTTCTTGGTGACTTTAACTTAGATTGGCACACCTGCACAGCTAATAACCCATCCAATTTTATAAATATCTTCAACTTCACCCGAACAATAAACTTCCTAACTCATACAGCCGAAAGTTCCAACAAGCAGTCAACATTAGACTGGATCTTCACTAACAAACCTAACCTTTGTTTCCTAACCAGGTGCCTACCAGACTCCCTTAGTGACCACTATCCAACCTTTACTTACAGGAAATGTGTGAATACCCAAAGCAACATCCTCTATAAGTACATCACTACCAAGAAAAACTTTCCCCCCACTACTTTTAACCTCCTACTCCAACAATGTAACTAGACCCCACTTAAACACCTACAGTTAGATTTTGCTGTTCAGTACTTCAATGAAACCTTCCTTAAAATGCTTAATAATCTAGCCCCCACTTTTAAAAGTACGTACTAAAACCAAGCCCCTCCCACGGCTAACCAAAGACACCAAACTACTAATGAGACGTAGAGGTAAAGCCTGGTCAGCTTACCGTACATCCAAAGACAAATCTGACCTCCCTAATTATCAGCAACTAAGAAACTTCACACAGAAACAAATGAAAAAAAAGACAAACAAAGATACTTCTTATCCTGTCATCAGAAAAAACAAAATAACCCTCAAAAATTCTGGCAATCCATCAACCAGCTCCTCAACCCAGTTTGAACCTCAACCCCCCCCTTCCTACTACCTCAAATGACACAAGTCCCTATTTCTCAATTCAACTCTCACTTCATCAAAACTGTCACCTCCCTACTAGACAGCCAACCAACCAAGCCACTTTTTGTCCCCATCCCTGCCATAGGCAATCATAGCCTCTTCTCCTTCTCACCCATGCAAACTAATTACATAAAACCTCTCTTGTCTAAACTCAAACCATGCTGCACAGCTTCAGACAATCTCCCTAATTCATTTCTAAAACTTTCGGCTTCTTCAATTGACTACCCCATTTCAATTTTGATTAATTGCTCTATTAAAGAACAATATTCAGTTATATGGAAAATATCTCATATTATTCCCCTCCACAAAGGTAGACCCTCCAAAGAACTAACTAACTATCGTCCCATAGCCATCCTTTGCCCCTTTGAGAAAATATTAGAAAAAATGCATCCTCAACCAACTCATTAGCTACTTCCTTAACAATAACCTCCTTTCCAACTCTCAGCATGGTTTCAGACCTAAGCACAGTATCAGCACTGCCCTCCTAACCTTCACCAACACCATCCACCATCTCATGAATGAAGGCAAGCATGTCTCCTTCATATTCCTCGACATGTCTAAAGCTTTCGACACCGTATCCCATCAGCTTCTACTAAATAAACCATCTTCCTATGGCCTTAATTTATCCTCACTAACCTGGTTCCACAGCTATCTTTCCAATTGACAACAGGCTACAAAGTGGGAAAACTCTATTTCCTCCCTTCTCCCCATCTCTGTGGGTATACCTCAAGGTTCTAGTCTTGGTCCACTTCTCTTTATCATATTCACAAACAACCTTAGTTCAACAACTCAGCTAGCCTCCATAGTACAGTATGTTGATGATGCTACTCTCATCTGCTGTACCTCCTCACCCCAAGAACTACAACTAAGAATACAATCTTCTTTTCAGGACATTGAAACTTACCTCTCTCAACACTTACCTCTCTCAACACCAACTCATTTTAAATCCCAACAAAACCAAAATTATAGTTTTCAGTAACAAAAAGTCCAAAACTTCCCAGCTCCCTCTATCAATCTTCTCTGCAAACGGAACCAAAATAGTCCCAGTAACCACACTAAACATTTAGGTGTTACCATAGATGATAAACTCAAATTTGATATTCATATTGCCCAAACTATCAAAAAAATCCACATCAAACTAGATACCCTATACAAGGCCAAACCATTCCTAACTCCCAACGCCAGGCTAGCCACTGTTCGCATACACCTTATATCCACCCTTCTCTATGGCTCTCTCATATTCATTAACCTTTGAAAATCAGACCTCAACAACCTAGAATAATATTACAATAAAATTGCTAAATTTGCCACTAATCACCCACATAGATCCCACCACTGCTCAGCTCTTACAAAATTAAACTGGCTAGAGTTCCCCACCTTTTTTATCTCTTAATCAACTAACCTTAGCCCACATAATAACCTACCATCCTAGCAACTGCCCTGCAATCTCCCATTTAGTTCAACCTAGTACTAATCTTAGATCCCTTATATCTTCCAACAAACTTTTACTAAAGGTATCCAACTTCCACAACTATCATGGCGACTCCCTCTATTCACACAGAATAGCCAAACTCTGGAACACCCTTCCAGAGACCATAGCAAAAATCCAGTTCATGATCAGTTCAAATCACTCCTAAAGGAACACTTTACCAGGCATTGGTTGTGCTCCTGCTACTCCCCAGATTAATTATTTCTTTATTTCTCCTCTCTTATTACTTTTCTCATCAGAACTTCTAACTTCTTTATCTTAAATTTTAGATAAAAAAAATACCCAGAACTTGCATTACTATTGTTTGCATTTTATTTTTCTTGTTCTGTATTACGATTGTACTATTCTTTTGACTGTATTATATTTACTACTGCTTTGTTGTGGTGTACTACTGTGGAGCTTTCTCCTGGGTGTGCATTATAAATGGGACCTTGCACTGTATTATTGCTTGTTACTGTACTTTGATTGTATTGTACTATTGACTGATGTATATTATGCATTGTTTGTTGTGATGTATTACTGTGGAGCTTTTCTCCCCAGGTCTCCACAGAAAATGAGCCTCTGGCCCAGTTGGACATACCCAGTTAACAAATGTAATAAATAAATAAAAATAAAACCTGATAGACAGGTTAGTCAAAATAGCAGGTATTAACCACCTCCAATAGTCATGATGCTAAACTACAAGTCCAAATGGCTGAAGTATCAAACTGACTTGCTTTATATGCATAAATGTATAATGATCATAATACTGCCACTGAGTGTAACAACTCTTCAGCTTGTATCAACTACATCTCCTTGACTCACATAAGCTCACATCACCTTAGTTTGGTCAGCTTGAATACATAGATTCTTACAATGCATGTTCTTGAATTCACCGTGCAATAAGCAAATATGACAAAAATAAAAAAAACATGATTTTACAGGAAGACAATCCTCCCACTCCCACCCATGTGGAGAACGTTGACATACACGTCTGAAATACTTTATTATCCTCCATCAGAGGTCACTGGACTTCTTTTCATGGACCACTATATCTGGTTTTCTAGCATCTATCTTTTGAGCTGTTGGTAATGGTGATCCCATGCGATATAGACTTCCTCATTTTCTATGATACTTTGTGTCTCATGTTTCCAGTGTTTTTCAGCCAATTCAGTACCATAATGTTTGCACAACCCCACAATGCAACAGTCTTGCCACATTATTATGCCTTTCAGTATACAGTCCTTCTGCCATTAGTATGTCACAACCAGCAAAGAGATGTGCGACTGCTTCAAATTCTGTTTTACAAAACCTTATGCCTTTGTCCATTCTATCTTATTCATACTATGGCAGCTTTGCCCTAGTCTGTGTCTTACTGCCTTCTGAGTTTGGACTGTGCGGTGCTAATACTAGTCTTTTAACTCACCATTTGGAAAGTCTGGGGAGATTTTGTCTGGTGCTGTCGTATACTAGCTGGTCTTTTTTTATGAAAAATTTTAACTGGTTCTTATTGACTTTTGTGTCAGTTTTTGCAAAGGAGTAGTTTAATTTGCTTAAATACTATTCCAAACCATTGTGGTGGTGGTGCTGTGGTAGTGTTGTCTCCTCACAGTAAGACACTGTCCGGTTCAATTCTCAGCTAGAGTGTCTTCTGTGTGGAGTCATGCGTGAATGGGCATACCTTGTTGAAGGTTGTGCATAAGAGCTGGCAACTCGGCATGTAAAAGTCTACTGCCAATTATTAGTAGACTGGAGTTTTGCTGTGGCGACCCCTAACCGGGAAAAGCTGAAAGACACAACAACTATTCCAAACCATCTTTTGTAACCAGAATTTCCAGTTATTGTTGCAATGTTTAGTCATTACTTTGTGGCTGTTATTTTTGTTGAGGAGACATTTTCACTAACTTAGTCTCAAAGGGAGGGAATAGATTTTTGGTCACTTATCCTGTGTTTAGAACACATTATTGCTCATACCATCCTGTTACTGATGACAGTGAGACACATTAGATTGTGTTACTCATTCCCCACTTCTTAAACATACTCTATACTACTGTTATACATCTCATGAAAAATTACCAGTTCCCTTTTTATTTGGTACACATTCTAGGAAAACTTTTTATGTTTCAGATTTCAAAAGGAAAACTATGCAGGGGTGACATTAACTATTATTTCCCCCTTTCTTAATTGTGAAATTACTTTAATCACTAAAGATGAGCATAAATAGGGGTTAGGACAGTGACCTAATGGTTAAGGTCTTTGACTTACAAACCTAAGGTACATGGTTCAAGTCTCCCAAAGGATAATTGACTAGGCTTAAAATGGCTCACAAGGGCAGTTAGCCTAGTACTAACCTATGAAAGAAGCAAGAATTTCAAATGTATCTTTAAATTCAATCCAATATCCTTTCTACCAAACTTTTGGAAAACTAATGTTGCTCCTTCATCTTCCTTCCATTTTCCTTTAATACCTAAATTCTAATTAGTTGAAAGGCTAATTACTTCTGCCCTTCTGCAGCCAAACAATTTTAAATTCCTTGTAGTTTTTTTTTTCAGATTACTCAGTCAGTTGTGTGACAAAGCATGCCAACTTCCTATCACTTTTTTTGCATATGTTGCTTCTTATTTTATGTTTAGCCTATCAGTTACTGTGTAGAGAAGTATTTCAAAGAATCACTTAATAGGAGAGAAAATAATAGTTGTACTCTAAATCGTATATTTAAAAAAAAAAAAGGACAACAAATGACACATTTTTGCTTGTGTTGTATTGATTTGAGGGCTGCTTTGCTTTTAATCTCACATGGATCTGCACTTCAGATTTATATGGATCAGTACAGGCAGAATTATTTTTATAATTTTAGGTGCTCTCAAGTAGATGTTCTTTGTGTTTCACTGTTGCAGTCATCACATTTGGGTTATCTGCCTGCAGGTAGCCCTCAGCCGGCCTGAATACCAGAGTCTTCGGATTTCTGAATCAGATGCTGTCACTTCGTCCTTGACGTCAGGTCATCAGGGGTATAAAACATGCAGCCGATGCCATTACATCAGTCTTTCTTGCTGTGCGGTACACGAAACAGAAACAGTTCGCAAGTGCCGGTTGGCCGACTCCTGAAATTTTTGTTTTTGAGTTTCAGACCCGAAGTCTTCAAAAAAGATAAGTACCCCATTGGGGATCCTTTTTCTTGCTCTAACCGATGTCAGTAAAAGTCAACAATTGTCTTAGAAAGCAAATACCTCATAGAGATTTTCATTCTTACTGCATCCCCTGTTTAGGTCCAGATAATGTCCCTCGCTGTCGGTTTTGTGCCTTGTTCAACACCCGAACTATTCGTTGTCGGGCTATGTTTGCAGCCAATTACTTTCATTCTCGATCTCTGTACTCCGAAATGGCTTTGTTAAGCCATCCGACTTTCGATCTTCTGAAAAAACACAAGGATAAAGACAGAGACAGGCCACATAGGTTCAAAACCGCCGATGACGCTTCCATTAAACTAGTCGCCAGTCTGCCAGTACTCAGTGAGGTGCTTTCGCAGCCCCTGATACCAGCTACTTCAGATTCACAGGCCTCTACTGAGACCCATTCGGAGTCTGGAATGCCGCGAGATGCTTCTTCGACTATGGAACCTGCGGATGTCTCTACCTTGGATGGGTCTGGAGCCGCTGTGCAGGCATTGACTTCTGAGGGTGTATTCAGGCCTACAGACATTCATATTAAACCTATGCCATCATTTTCATCCAGGCCAAAAACTCGCACTATGTCTAGAAAACTGATGACCACACTGCAGGTTCAGGCCCATATGCCTCAAAAACAAATGATTAGAACGGCTGAAGACCTTATTACCTTAATTAGGGGAAGCCAGCCTTCCCCCTCTAAGAGACCTAGAACTGATTTTCTTTCTGATTCTTGTGATCAGGAATCTGATATTTCTGCTGTTTCTGATTACTAGGATTTACCCTTATCTACTTATTAGGATTCTGATGCAGAGGATTCCATTCCCTCAGCTTCCCCTCCAGAAGATTTTTCTTTCGGCGAAACCTTGAACTCTTAGGGAGCATTTCCACTGGGAAAGCCAGGATTACTCTGAGTCCAAAAAGAGACTTGGGGAATTCTTACTCCTACCTCAACACAGGCCAATAGCTATCCCTCCTGTTATGGACATTGTAGATGATGCTTTCTTGGAATCTAGCCTTACCCCAGACACTTTATCTCCAGCTCCCAAAAAACCTGACAGGGACTACAGAGTACCTGACTCTCACAAGTTCCTCTTCAAGAATCCTTCTGCGGATCCAGAGAGACTATTTCCCAAGGACCAAAAGGCATTAAGGCTACTGCTGCCAAAAATCCTACCCCTTCTGATAGAGATTCTAGAGCCTTGGACAGATGGGGTAAGAAGGTATACACTTCTGCTACTTTGGCCATTAGGGCTTTAAATTGTCAGTTTCATGTGTTAAAGTATCAGCAGCATATTATGGGACTATTTAGATAGAAAATTATGTTGATTCCTGACTGTGCTGAACACAAAGAATTGCAAGATTTAATGAATTCTGCAGAACAAGTTTGTAAACATACTTTGCAATGTGGTTTTGATGCTTTAGAAGCCTCTTGCAGGGCTACTATCTCTGGGTCTGTACTTAGAAGGCATGCTTGGCTTAAGGAACAAAACTTGCCTGATCATGTTAAAGCTAAATTACTGGATGCTCCCTTAAACCAAGACCACCTTTTTCACAACAAAGTAGAAGAAGTCATCAAAAGGATGGCGGAAAAAGCTAAATCTATGCAAACTGTTAAAGATTTCCTACAAGTACAGCCTTCCAGATTCAGTAGGCATTGGCCTTCAAACAACTGGTCCTTTCCAGTCCCTTCCAGGCCTTCTCAGTCCAAACCTAGGAACAGCAGACCACCTAGGCTACAGTCTCAGACTATGCACAGATCCAAGCAGTGGGGAGATCCCACTTCTAAAGCAGGGAGTAGTAAGCCACCCCCCTTTGGAAAAATGGCACAATGACTTAACCTTAAACCTTCCAAGCCCTGCTCAACTACCTGCTCCCTTAGGAGGAAAGCTTGCCCTGCATGCAAAAAACTGGGAACTCATTACCCAGGACAAATGGGATTTAAATATAGTTTCCCAAGGATACAGATTCCACTTCCACACACTACCAAACCCAAATGGTTGCCAGACCTACCCCCAAATCAGTGAGTGGAGGCCCAACAGCAGGTTCTCTCTCTTCTCAATATCAGGGCTATTCAACCTGTCCCAGCAGAACAAAGGGGACAAGGTTTTTATTCAAGACTTTCTGGTACCCAGAAAAGACAACACCAGGTGTGCTATCCTGGACCTCTCTATTCTCAACACCTTTCTGGTGGTTCCAAAATTCAAAATGCTAACTCTTCAACAGCTTCTTCCTATGCTAGCCAAGGATGCCTGGCTGGCAACCCTTAAAGGAAGCTTACCTGCACATCCCAATAAGAGGATCCTGCAGACAATACCTATGTTTCAGGGCAGGCTCCATGCACTTTCAGTTCTCTGCACTTCCCTTTGGCTTATCTACTGTGTCCAGGGTGTCCACAAAGTGTCTAGCTCCAACCATTGCAATTTGCAGGCAGAGAAATATTCAAATTTACCCATACTCGGACGATTGTCTGATTCAGGCAAAAAGCCAGGACTTGCTATTACAACACCTGGCATTCATAAAGAAACTTCTAACCTCACTGGGGTACACCATCAACGAAAGGAAATCTCACCTAGTATCCTGCCAACAGATTGTATTCCTGGGAGCAAGCTTGAACACAGCTTCCCAGATGGCATTCCTCACTCCAGAGAAACAAGTTTATTTGACAACCTACTTCAAACTATTGGCCACAAAACCCCAGCTATCTGCAAGGAAAATACTGCAAGCTCTGGGGTTCATGGCCTCTTGCATTCTACTAATTCCATATGCAAGACTGGATATGAGGAAACTCCAATGGTATCTAAAAAGCGTATGGTGTCAACATTCTCAGGACAGGGAAACAATGATTTCTGTCATTCCTTGTATAAAGACAGAGTTCCTCTGTTGGGCAGAGGCCTGCTACTTCAACAAGGGACTCCCTTTCACTCTACCCTCTGCCGCCCATACCCTAACAACAGATGCATCAGACTATGCATGGGGGGCTCACATGGCAGGGCAGTGCATTGGGCAAATGAAACCCGAGACAGATGCACCTGCATATCAATCAAAAAGAAATGTTAGCTGTACAGAATGCTCTGACAGCCTTCAAAGACTGTATTCTTCAAGGACAACTATTGGTAAAGACAGACAACACCACAGTTATGTGGTACATAAACAAGCAGGGGGAATCCACTCGTACCCTCTCTGCAGACTAGCCATGGCTCACACAGAGCCATGGCTAGTCTGCAGAGCGGGTACAAGTGGGTTCCTCCCTGCTTGTTTATGTACTACAGAATGCTCTGACAGCCTTCAAAGACCGTATTCTTCCAGGACAACTATCGGTAAAGACAGACAACACCCAGTTATGTGGTACATAAGCAGGGGGAACCCACTCGTACCCTCTCTGCAGACTAGCCATGGCTCAGTGGGACACAGCCTTGAGCTACCAAGTACACCTACAAGCACAATTCCTGCCAGACAAACTAAATTCACTGGCAGACAACTTAAGCAGAAATCTCATGGACCCACACGAATGGAAACTAGAACCCAAAGTATTCAACCTCTTGAGAACAAATGGGGGACTCTAGAGGTAGACCTGTTTGCCTCCACTCAGAACTACCAATTGAACAAATTCTGCACAAGAACTCCCCACAGTCAAGCTTGGAAAGTGGATGCCCAATCCTTTACCTGGGAAAGCCTCTAGGTTTATGCCTTCCCCCTCTGCCTCTCCTCTTGAAGGTTCTACTAAAGATCAAACAGTACAAGCCAAGGACAATACTGATTGCACCAGACTGGCCATGCCAGCACTAGTACCCCCTCTTGTGCAGTATGACACTACTACAACCATGGCACCTGCCTCAGACCCTTTCCTTGCTGTCCCAGCAGGCGGGCCAGATTCTGCACCCTCAGCTTCAAACCCTGAACCTTGCAGCCTGGCTAATTCCTTCATCCTGGCTAATTCCTTGAGCTCTCCTCTAGCATCCCTCAGTGAGCAGGTACTGGATGTCATTCTGGAGGCAAGGAGGCCTTGTACTAGAAAATCCTATGCTGAAAAGTGGAAAAGATATTGTTCCTGGATCCAGGCTCAAGGGATGGGCACAACAGTGCCCAGCTTACCTCATATTTTACAGTACTTAACAGAAATGTTCTGCAAGGGGCTATCCTTCTCGTCAATTAAAATTCATGCTGCTGCCATTTCAGTACATTATAATACTGAGCCACCCCTCTTCTCTCACCCCTTGCTAAAGCAATTCCTTAGAGGGGCCAGAAATTTAAGACCCCCCCAGGAGAGCTCCCACTCCAGCCTGGGACCTTAACTTTGTATTGGAAAAGCTTACTCTTCCCCCCTTTGAGCCAGCTGCTACAGCAGAGTTGAAATTCCTTTCTTGGAAAACAGCGTTCCTTCTAGTCATCACTTCAGCAAGAAGAGTGTCTGAATTACAGGCCCTCATGGCAGTGGAACCCTTCATTATCTTCTATGCGGACAGGGTTTCCTTCAGGACTAATCCTTCCTTTATGCCCAAGGTGGTGTCTACTGTGGCCCTAAATCTGTCCATTCATTTGCCTACTTTTTTCCCTAATCCACAAAACAAAGGGGAATGAATACTGCACTCTCTGGACATGCACAGACAACTTAGATTCTATTTGGACAGGACTAAGCCTATCAGAAAATCTGAACAGCTGCTAGTTAGCTTTGCTGCAGGGGCAGAGGGGAAGGCCATTTCAAAGCAAACCATTTCCAAACGGATAGCCCATAGCATTCATTTCTGCTACAAGCACCATGGAAAACCGACCCCACAGGGGATAAGATAACATTCCACCAGGGCTGCATCTACCTCTGTGGCATTTCTCAGAGGAGTCCCTACCAGGGACATCCTAGAAGCTGCAACCTGAAGCTCTGTACATACCTTCACCAAGCATTACCACATGCCTATCTTTTCTAAATCCAGAGCTGGATTTGCCACTGCAGTCTTGCAGGGCTTAACAGCTGGCCCTAATGCTCTTTAACTTCCTCCTCCCTTCCTTAGCTTTGGGAATCAACCCAAATGTGATGAACATAGTACAGTTGTGTACACTTACCATAAATGTAGATGTTCGAGTGTATTCACTGTTGCAGTCCTGGTTACCCTCCCTCCAGCCCCCTGACTTCTCTTTGCTCTACCTTTCCTTCTTGTTGGTATATTTATTTTTCGTGTGTATTTGCTTTTTGATGGGGGTTTACCATACTATTTAATTTCTTCCTATTGTGGGGGCACCTGACATCTGGGGCAAGAAAAACTGATGTAATGACGTCGGCTGCATGTTTTATACCACTGACAACCTGACGTGAAGGAAGAAGCAACAGCATCCGATGCAGAAATCCGAAGACTCTGGTATTCAGGCCAGCCGAGGGCTACCTGCAGGCAGATAACCCAGATGTGATGACTTAGCTTAAGTAAATTAAAACTCTCTGTCAAAAATGTCATAAGTATTTACTATTGTAAAATGGGTAAAAATACCCATTTTACAATAGTAAATACTTATGACATTTTTGACAGAGAGTTTTAATTTACTTAAGCTAATATAGTCCTTAACTATTTTTACACAAATGTTCTTCGTGTTTCACTGTTGCAGTCATCACTTTTGGGTTATCTCCTCCTTCTAAGAGACATAGGACTGAAGTTGTTTATGAATCTTCTGACCAGGATTCTGATTTTTCTGACTCTTCTGATGATCTCAATTTGCCCTTATCTATTTATGAGGTTTCTGATGCAGAGGACTCTGTTTCCTCTGCTTTCCCTCTAGAGGATTTTTCTTTTGGTGAAACCTTACATACTCTAAGGGATCATTTCCACTGGGAAAGCCAGGATTTTTCTGATTCAAAAAAGAGGCTTAGGGATTTCTTACTCCTGCCTCAGCATAGGCCTTTGGCTACACCTCCTGTACTGGATATTGTTGATGATGCGTTTTCAGAATCTAGTTTGGCCCCTGATTTTTGCCCCCTGCTCCCAGAAAACCTGACAGATATTACAGGGCTCCTGATTCACACAAGTTCCTTTTTAAAAATCCTATTGCGGATCCAGAGACTATTTCACAGGGACCCAAGGGCATTAAGGCTTCTACTGCTAAAAATCCTACCCCTTTTGATAGAGACTCCAGGGCGCTGGATAGACGTGGTAAGAAGGTTTACACTTCTGCAACCTTAGCCACTAGGGCTTTAAACTGCCAGTTTCATATGTTAAAGTATCAACAACATGTTATTGGATTGCTTAAACAGAAAATGATGTTGATTCTTGACTGTGCGGAAAATAAAGAATTACAGGATTTAATGCATTCTGCTGAACAGGTTGGAAAACATACTTTGCCATGTGGATTTGACTCTTTAGAGGCCTCTTGAAGGACTGATGTTACTGGTTCTGTGCTCAGAAGGCATGCTTGGCTTAAGGAGCAATCTTTACCTGATCATGTTAAAGCTAAATTGTTGGATGCTCCCTTAAATCAGGTCCACCTGTTTGGCAACAAGGCTGAGGAAGTTCTTAGAAAGATGGAAGATAAAGCTAAATTTATGCAAACTGTTAAAGATTTCTTACAAGTTCAGCCTCCTAGATTTAGTAGGCACTGGCCCTCTAAGAATTGGTCCTTTCCAGCCTTTTACAGGTCTTCTCAAGCCAAACCCAGACATAGCAGAAACCCCAGGTCGGATGCAGTGGGGGGTTTCTGCACCCAAATCAGGGAGTAGTAAGACTCCCCCCTATGGAAAAAGTCTCAATGACTTGCTTCTAAAACGTCCAAGCACTTCCCAACTGAATGCTCCTTTAGGTGGAAAGATTGGTCTGCAGGCCAAAAACTGGAAACTCATTAACCAGGACAAATGGGTTTTAAATATAGTGTCCCAAGCATAGATATTTCACTTCCACGCCTTACCAACACCAAGGGGGTAGCCAGATCTACCCCCAAATGAGTGGGTAGAGGCCCAAAGTCAAGTACTCTCTCTCTTAAGCATGGGGGCTATTCAGTTGGTACCAGAAGAGGAAAAGGGACAAGGGTCTATTCAATACTTTTCCTGATACCCAGAAAAGGCAATACACGGCGTCCTCTCCTGGACCTTTCTACTCTAAATACCTTTCTGGTGATTCCAAAATTCAAGATGCTGACTCTTCACCAGCTGCTTCCTATGCTAGGCAAAGATGCATGGTTGGCAACACTAGACTCAAAAGAAGCATACCTGCACATCTCTCTCAGGGAGTCTTGCAGAAGATACCTATGCTTAAAAGCACACTACATGCACTATCAGTTCTCTGCACTGCCCTTTGGCTTATCTACTGTGCCCAGGGTATTCACAAAGTACCTAACTCCAGTCATTGCATTCTGCAGGCAAAGAAATATTCAAATATACCCATACCTGGACGATTGTCTCATTCAGGCAGAAAGCCAGGACATACTTTTGAATCATCTGGCCTTTGTTCAAAGGGTACTGACTTGTCTGGGGTACACCATAAATGAAAAGAAATCACACCTGGTACCCTGTCAACAAATTATATTCCTGGGAGCAAGCTTGAATACAACTTCCCAGATTACTTTCCTCACGCCAGAGAAACGGCTTAATTTGACAACCTATTTCAAACAAGTGACCACAAAAACCCAGTTATCTGCAAGGCAAATACTGCAAGCCTTGGGATCCATGGCCTCTTGCATTCTTCTAATTCCATATGCAAGACTGCATATGAGGAAACCGCAATGGTATCTCAAAAGCCTATGGTGTCAACATTCACAGGATCTTGAAGCAATGATTCCTATCATACTTTGCCTACGCCTAGAGTTCCTTTGGTGGGCAGAGGCCTGCCACCAAAACAGGGGACTACCATTCACACTACCCCCTGCTGCCCAAACCTTAACAACAGATGCATCAGACTATGCATGGGGGGCCTACCTGGCAGGGAAGTGCATTCAGGGCAAATGGAACGCAAGTCAAATGCACCTGCATATCAATCAAAAAGAAATGTTAGCTGTACAGAATGCTCTGACAGCCTTCAAGGAACACATTCTTCCAGGACAATTAATGATAAAGACAGACAACACCACTGTTATGTGGTACATAAACAGGCAGGGGGGGGGGGTGTACACATTCTTACTCCCTCTCCAGACTAGCCATGCATTGTGGAACACAGCCCTGAGTTATCAAGTACATTTACAAGCTCAATTCCTGCCAGGAAAACTAAATACACTGGCAGACGAGCTAAGCAGAAACCTCATGGACCCACACGAGTGGAAACTGGAGCTAAGGATTTTCAACATGTTGACAAGCAAATGGGGGAGCCCAGATGTAGACTTGTTTGCCTACCCCCAAAACTATCAGTTGGACAAATTCTGCACAAGGACTCCCCACAAACAAGCTTGGAAAGTGGATGCTCTGTCCTTCAGCTGGAAAAAACTTTCAGTTTATGCCTTTCCTCCTCTGCCTCTGCTCTCCAAAGCACTACTAAAGATCAAACAAGACAAACCAAGGACAGTTTTGATTGCACCAGACTGGCCATGCCAACACTGGTACCCCCTCTTGCACAGTGTGTCACTGTGGGCCCCATGGCACCTGCCACAGACTCCTACTCTATTGTCTCAGCAGGAGAACCAAATTATTCACCCTCAACTTCAAACACTGAATCTAGCAGCCTGGCTAGTTACATAATTTCTCCTTTACCATCCCTCAGTAAACCAGTGATGGATATCATTTTAGAGGCAAGGAGGCCTAGTACCAGAAAGTCTTATGCTGAAAAATGGAAAAGATTCTGTGCCTGGAACCAATCTCAAGGGATGAGCACAACAGTGCCCAGTTTACCTCAGATTTTACAATACATAACTGAGATACTTCATAAGGGCCTGTCTTTCTCCTCCATCAGAATTCATGCCTCAGCCATCTCAGCTCATTATAACACAGAACCACCCCTCTTCTCTCATCTACTGCTTAAGCAGTTCCTCAGAGGGGGCAAAAATCTACGACCAACCAGGAGAGCTCCAACTCCAGCCTGGGACCTCAACTTTGTATTGGCAGAGCTCACCCTTCCTCCTTTTGAGCCAGCTGCCACTGTGGACTTACATTTCCTTTCTTGGAAAACAGCTTTCCTTTTAGCAGTCACTTCAGCAAGAAGGGTATCTGAATTACAGGCCCTCATGGCAGTGGAGCCTGTCATCATCTTTCATGTGGACAGGGTGTCCCTCAGGACCAATCCCTCCTTCATGCCCAAGGTGGTATCCAGTGTGGCTCTTAATCAGTCCATACATTTGCCAACCTTCTTTTCTAATCCACAGAACAAAGGGAACAGATTCTGCACTCCTTGGACGTGCACAGACAACTTAGATTCTACTTGGACAGAACTAAACCTCAAAGGAAATCTGATCAACTGCTGGTGGCATTTGCTGCAGGGGCAGAGGGGAAGGCTATTTCAAAGCAAACCATTTCCAAATGGATAGGCCATTGCATTCATTTCTGCTACAAACACCATGGAAAACCTATCCCACAGGGGATCAGACCCCACTCTACCAGGGCTGCATCTACCTCTACAGTCTTTCTCAGAGGTGTCCCTACCAGGGACATCCTGGAAGTTGCTACCTGGAGTTCTGTACATACTTTCACCAAGCATTACCATTTACCAATTTTCTCTAAATCCAGAGCTGGTTTTGCCACTGCAGTCTTGCAGGGCCTTTTAGCTGGTCCTAATTCTATTTAAATTCCTCCTCCCATCCTTAGCTTTGGGAATCTACCCAAAAGTGATGACTGTAACAGTGAAACATGGAGAACATAGTACAGTTGTGTACACTTACCATAAATGTAGATGTTTAAGTGTATTCTCTGTTGCACTGGTTACCCTCCCTCCAGCCCCCCTCTTTTTTTTTTTTTTTTTAGATATACCTCTACTTTCCTTTGCTATCTTCAAAAGCTTTTTGGTGTATTTGCTTTTTTGTTGGAGGTATAACCTTGTATATTTATAGATTTAATTGCTTCCCATTCAGGGTGCACCTGACATCTGGGGCAAGAAAAACTGATGTAATGGTGTCAGCTGTATGTTTTATACCCCTGATGACCTGACGTCATGGAAGAAGGGACAGCAACCGATGCAGGACCCAAGACTTTGTTAATCAGGCCGACTGAGGGCTACTGCAAGCAGATAACCCAAAAGTGATGACTGCAACAGTGAATACACTCGAACATCTACATTTATGGTAAGTGTACACAACTGTACTTTTCTTAAAAGGGTCGTCTTTAAAGGCAGGGGACCCTATTCAAAATGTCTACTGTTCAGAAAATATTGTTTTGATACATATATTACCTTTTCGTTTGAATCCCTGACTAATGATGTTTATTGAGGTGGGGATGTCTACAGTTCATGAGGTATGATTATGACTTGAATATTATTTCTGGTAATTCATTTAGACTTATATGGTTTAGCTTATTTAAGTTTAAAATGGCAAAACATGATAATATTCCACCTACAGTGGACTTTGTAAGGATTTGTTTGATTTTATTACTCATAACTCTTCCTCATCATAAATATGTAAAGTATTCCAGGCAGACCTTAACACTACCACAATGAAGAACTGCACTGCTTGTTCCTCCTACTATTTTGGCTTTTAAAAGTTGTTTTTCTACAGTGACGTGGCAATTATTCAGTAGTATGTCTAGAGCCTCACACCGAATCTTACTAGTTGCTTTCAGAAAAGTGCTGAAAGGAGATGATGCCCAGTCCATACAGCTTCACTACACTTAGAAGTGCTTCACTTCCTGTACTCTTCCCCCATCACACTCTTCATTTCCTTTATAGACTTCTTGCCCCATCCACCACTTCCTGCACAAGCACAGTATAATTTATCTTACCACAACTATTCTATGGTACTCATCACAAATTTCTTTAGGTTCACAATCACCATTTCATCCATGTAATATTAACTTCACTTCTCATAAGTGCCTTGTTTACATACTGACTTTGTTCTACTCTCGCCATTTAATGTTTCTCTCTCTGTACCAACAATTAATATTACATAAGTGTCACATCCTATAACATGCAATCTGTTACTCATACACCCTGATTATTACTTGTATACCTGCCAATATTTAACTCTTTACAAGCATTGTAACCAATCACCTGCCAAGTATTCATTAACTCCCTCTCTGCGCATATCCTTATATTTATCATGCCGGCACCTACCCATGCTGCTTAGATCACTGACCAGGGTTTTATATTTCAAATTTTGCTATGATGAATACCAATTGTCATCCTACAGGTACTTCTCCCTGCACATTATCAGACTGATGATGGTTCTTTTACTTAGCGCAGTGTTAACTTCAATCCACACCAGTATGCCAACACAAGCAATAACAATGACATAACAATAATGACAACACTCTCTCCTTGGTGGACCAACTATACAAAATTATTAGTGCCAATAACAAAGCCCTCATATTACCATATCACAAAGCTCCTGGCAATGGCAGTACATCTCACCTCTTGCCTCTCTCTCTCTCTCTTTTAGCAAAATTCTTACCATTATGCCTCTCTGTATACTGCTGCTAGCTGGTCACATCGAATTGAATCTTGGCCCAGACATAATGGGTCTTGTTAATAACTCCTGTTACAAATGCCTATCCATTGCCCACTGCAATGGTTGCAGTATTAGCAACAAATGCCTACAAATATAGCTATGGACATCTAAATTTGACAAGAAAATGTATGCTGTCACTGAAACATGGTTTTATATTATCTTCTACACCCCCCTCTACCACGCATCAAAATATACTTATGATATGAAAATTGGTCAGATAACAGGTGGAGGTGCTGCATTTCTTAGAGACAATGCCATCAATCTAAATCCAAAAGTTATCAATCTTTCTCCTTCTAAACATTACAATGATGGTTAGTGGGTACTTATTCAAGTTCAGTTTGCTGGACACCCCAGAATATTCTTAGCATTTATTTATATTCTTTCACCATACTCTCTAGTATCCATTCAAGCCCCCCCCCAAAGTCAGATCACCTCAATCACACAGACTAAGAAAACAATTGTTTTAAGTGACCTTAATACAAACCGGCAAGGGCTATCCAATGTCCATTTTGGTAGTTTATGGTATAATATATGGTTGCATGGAGGGGGGAGTAAGTAGTATATAGGACAAAGAAGAAGAGAATTATAATTCTGGATTCAGGAAGAGATTATGGACTTGAAGGAACATCCAGATAGTGCAGTGCCAGCAGCACATATTAAAGAAAAACCTGGGGTAAGCATTGGTATTAGATTTGTGGTAATGGGTATCATTCATCCACTGAGGGGTGGAGATAACTGTTCTACGTTGAACAGATTGGAAAGCAAATTAATTTTAAAATGTAACACTTTGTTTCCCCATGGTTTAAATAATGAAGTAAATTGGATGTTTGTGTGCTGTGATGAAATTTTAGTGTTAGCTGTTCACTAGTATGTTGATTTTTCTGGATCCTTCACCTTTAAGAAAATGAAATTCTAAATTTAGTCAGCACAAAGCAAATTGTAATTGAATTATTAGTTAATTACTTTTGCGCTGAAAAAGTATATAAGGTTTTCTCTTGTTATTTGTGTGCTCCTTTGACCGCTTAGTGTCAAGGCTCTAGGAACAAAGAGTGTTTCATTTGTTTTCAGTTTTTGTGTGAGTTTAGGTAGCTTTCTCTACTGGTTTAGAGTAATCTAACTCAACGTACTCCCCACTTTACTAGGTTTTACTCAACTAATTAAACATGGTAGGAAGGCCAAACCCTCATAGTACAAAACATACGTCTAACCAATATGCTTGACAAAATGTAGTCTGAAATCTCTTCCCAACTCGTTTAGTGATCAATGCTCCTTTACTTTTGACTGGTCAATTAAAGTGCACAGACTGCCTCCTGCCACTAAGCTCTGCTGAAATGATAGTAACATAAGTAGAACGTATCCATTGGGCTCCCTAATGTAAATGTATTGATGTTACCTCAGCCTTATCCGCTTTTTATAATCTCATTCTACTCATTCAGGATCGACTTTATCCATTCAGAAATATTAGGCATGGGGGATTGTCACAACTTGATTAACCAAAAAAAAGAATTCAGAAATATCAAAAGGGGAATCGGGTGTAGAAAAAGAAAGACAACCCCACTAATATTGACAAACACAATGAATAACTGACCCCATGCAAAGAAACAAGAATCAAAACTGATAACGAAAAAAACAAACACTTTTTTCAGATATATACAATTGTCAAAGCTCAGGCAGGCTAAACCATCTTGGGTATAAATAAAGAATGTATGCAGCAGTAAATCTTTCTCCAAGATGTCCTCTTGGGCTAAACTAACAGAGAAAATACTAACCAACCTAACTCACAAGACAAGGAACTATTTGACAATCGTGATGATTGCTACAACCCACAATTCCACATGATATATCCCAAAATACTTAGTTCAGGTACTTCTGTCCTATGCAAGCATATTTCTTTTATTTTGCTTAATGCGTTTTAACTACCAGCTTTAAGCATACATTTATTGTATATCTTCCCAAGATCTCCTCCCCTATTGCAACATCTTATTAGAGATCTATTGTTAATTTATGCTGTCTCACTAAGATCCTTGAAAAACTCATATATAAGCAAATACTGAATTACACCAGAAAAATGCAACAGCTTTACTTATAAACAATGTGGATTTTGATCTAAATACAGTAAGTAAGTAAATGCAACCTGTTCGCTCATCAGTCAAATTTACTGTAACATGAACAATGGGGACATCATAGCTGCAATATTTTTGGACATGAAACATGGCTTTGAAACCACTGATCATAACATAGTACTTAAGCTAGCAGCCTCGTACTATTCCAACAGTGTGATAGCCTAGTTCAAAAGTTACATCACTGGAAGAACTATCAGAGTGTTGGGCATTCATACTCAATCAACAATAGACAGCATTCACTCTGGGGTCCCTCATGGTCCAAGTACTGGGGACACTTTTCTTTTTCTTATTTATCAAAGACTTTGCACGGGGTAACTCACAATCAAAATACACTGTATACTCACAATCAAAATGCACTGTATACATTGACAATATTGCCATTAGTAAATGCAGCAGAGATGCCAATAATACTGCAAAAGAAATGCAGCTAGATTTCTGTCTACCGTGAAACTGGCTAACCTCCAAAAAAACTAGTCATCTCCAAAACCAATGTTTTGATTTTTGGGACACCATAACACCTTAGGCATTCATTCCATATGCAGATCACTGAGCAAATGGCACACCACTTCATGGTACCACCATCCAGAAATGTTTAGGGCCCATCCTTAACCACAGCTAATCTTTGCAGCACATACAGAGTCTATTGCTTCCAAAGTCTTATCCAAAGGTTTTATAAAATCTCCAATTGTCTTACTCTAGAAGCTAGAAAAGCAACTGCAATTTCTGTATTTCTTCCTAGATGTGAATATGCTCTCCTTATTTTAGCACTGCCATCACCTCAAAATACAGCTGTGCTGCAGAACACTGAAAACAAAATTTAATTATCTATTTACCTAACTAATCACAGGGAACATCATTGCAATACTATAAGAAAATGCAAGTAGCTCCCAGTGCAGGCTAGAGCAACTCTCCTAAACTCTGCCACATTCAAACTATTTAACCAGAGCTGTAATCCATCATGAAAGACAATACTCCTTCAAAGTCACATGCCTACACCATTAGAAATAGTGATCTATTCCCGGTTGTTAGACCATCCTTCAAACTACTGAGTACCAAATGATCCCTTGCCAAAATAGCTCCTGTCTACTGGAATGACACAGATGAAATAAGGAGTAAGTCACACTTCAAATTCAAAGCTAAGCTGTGCATGCCACAAGATGCTATTGCTGTAGAGACATTGGTTAGAATTGACAGGTGTTGGCTATTTAACTCACTACCAATCCAGCTTTATTGGTTAGGTTCTTCTTCATGAGATAGTACTGTAACACAATATAAACTCCAACAACATTTTCAAGTACTTGTTTTAAAGACACAAACACTACAAATGTATCTTCCCAGTACCCTCAGACAGAGCTGTCATCACCCTTTATAGTGAGTGATGGGAGCCCTTACATCATTACTTCCATGTCCCTGTTTGTGCTAATTTCACATGAAGTGACTTCACTGTTAGTACAGTGGATACATCACAGATTTTACTACTGTGCCTTAACCCATGTCATTGATGAGTGCTGTTACTGTGCTACTCAGTCTTCAGTTTCACTTAATTCAACTGCCATTTCAGTTTTGTACAAAGCTGTACTTTCCAACACTGCATTGTACGCGGCTTGTATTTGAATCAAATCTTATGTAAATGGCTGAAACTTCTATGTCTGTAATTGTAAATGCAAATATTTTGACTCAAAACTGTACTGAGCAAAAGTTTCACAGTATTATATCAGCTTGTATGTATCAACTTTTTTGTGTACGATTGAATCGCTTTGTTTGTAACCGAAAATGTAAACGTCTTTGCCTTTTGGCCGGGGCCATGACAAGGGACTTCTTCCAACTATCCCTAGAATTTCAGAACATTTTTACATGATTGCTGAAAGATTTTTGTGTGTTTAATCATTTTATAGCTCTTTTGTCTTGAACTGATGCCATCATATATAAGTCAATAAGAATAAATCTTTCCATCTTCCTCTTTTGTTAGAGTTGGAAATTGTAAAATATATGGTGAACTTCCACGCTTGCTCTACTTTATTATCCATAACACCAGTACTTCAAAGATCTCTCTAGAATGCCAAAACATTTTTATATGGTTGCTGAAAGATTTTATTTGTTTTACCCCATTTTGTAATTGCTTAGGCTTGGAATGCTATCATAAGTGATAAGGGATGAAGGATTCTAATCTCCTTTCTCCATTTGATAAGGAGTTGACGCTTCTAAAATGGCAGTGAATCACCAGGTAGAACATTCCTATTAGGTGTTAGAAGACCAGAAGGTTGGGGGATCTTCCCCACACCAGGTAGTTGGAGTAGTTTTCTAATACTGAAACTGCAATATAGCATAAAGAGGTTGTGCTGCCTTCCTCTTTGTACCATCTATTATCAATCAGATAAGATGAGATGTGAAACTGAGGCCCCATCTACCTGATTGTAGCTTAGTTGAATATAAAACACTCCACAGCATCTACTGAAAAGAGTAGGCTAATTTTCCTGTTGCCCCAGCCAAATATTCCCTAGTCAATCCACCTTGCATTTCACTTGAGATGGGGCTGCTGACCTAGTGGGATTACTCCAGTCAACAAAGAATAAAATAAATAAATAAATAAAAGTATATTTTCCTACTTTTTAACAGCTTAGGAACTTGTTATCTTTCCTGTTTAATGACAAAGGCAAATCAATCACTAATCAATCACTTTCAGAATATTTAGGCAAATGTATTGTTTTCTAAGACAAATAGAGCAGATTCTTCTATGTAGTGGTTGTGTCTCATTCTACCAGCAGCCTTTTATAGGGAGTAACTGGACAGAAAATATTAGTGAAACTGCTGCTTGGATATCTTTGCAGCATTCATAGTCAGTGCAAATTGGACTGTCACTGCAGGTCAGGGATAAGTTATAACTCTTCTGCACTGTTTGTCTTGCTTCATTAATGCTATCCTCCCTTTTCACAGGGAATTTGGGTCACTTCTTTGTGCTCTTCCCGTATGTAAGGAGCGTTCTGCATGAAAAAGGTAATATAGTTGTGTGACTTTCTCGCCATAATAGTAGAACCTCCGTTATTGCTGGTGCCTGTCAGTGTCATTTTTCCACAGACTAATCAATGTAATAAATGTTATTATATTTATAGAGTTTATGAATGTAATACATTTCAGTGAGCATATTCTGTGCTGTACTGAATATATTCGCTAGCCTCCATTTATTCTCTGTCTTAACAGTGTAGGGGTTTGGTGGTGGGTATTTTATTATTTATCACTGGATAATGGGCATTGAATGTGCTTATTTAATGTGAACTACCTCTTGCATATTATATGTGTTATTTTCTTATGTTATTCTTTGATAGAGCAGTATCTACTTTATTTGCACTGCATTTCTCTTGTGAGCTGACATTTATAATTTTATTTAGGCTGCGCCTGTGTGGTCCTAAATGACAATAAAGTTTCTTTGAATCTTTGAATCTCATTGAATGTTAAGATAGGTGTAAGACTGCACCAAAGATATTCCTTGCCTCCCCTATTGTTTGAGATTTCCATGAGTAGATTATCAAACAGCTATGGAGGTTTGAAGAGCATTCAGTCAGGGAGCACAAGGGATGTTTCTTTCTTGTTTGGAAATGAAATTGCCATCTTGACCTCAAGTGACTGTGATATCTGTCATGCACTAAACTGGGATGTTGCTAAAGTGAACTGAATGAAAATTAGAATCACCAAAACAGATGTCATAGTTCTGTTGCAAAAAAGAGGGGCTTGCTCATTGCAGTTGACAGGCAGCAGCTACCCAAGGTGGAGGACTTCATATATCATGAGGCCCTAATCATGACAGAGAATAAAGGGCACTGTGATTTGTGAGAAATCAATACACAGGTGGCAATACTGCAGGTAGTGTATCAGGCCATGATGGAGTGATTTGTGAGAAATCAGTACACAGGTGGTAATACTGCAAGTAGTGTATCAGGCCATGATGGTGTGATTTGTTAGAAATCAGTAAACAGGTGGTAATACTGCAGCTAGTGTATCAGGCCATGATGGTGAGATCTGTAAGAAATCAGTACACAGGTGGTAATACTGCAGGTAGTACATCAGGTCATGATGGTGTGATTTGTGAGAAATCAGTACACAGGTGGTAATACTGCAGGTAGTGTATCAGGCCATGATGGTGGGATTTGTAAGAAATCAGTACACAGGTGGTAATACTGCAGGTAGTTTATCAGGCCATGATGGTGTGATTTGTAAGAAATCAGTACACAGGTGATAATACTGCAGGTAGTGTATCAGGCCATGATGGTGGTAATACTGCAGGTAGTGTATCAAGCCATGATTGTGTGATTTCTGAGAAATCAGTACACAGGTGGTAATACTGCAGGTAGTGTATCAGGAAATGATGGTGTGATTTGTGAGAAATCAGTACACAGGTGGTAATACTGCAGGTAGTGTATCAGGCCATGATGGTGCGATTTGTGAAAAATACGTACACCGGTGGTAATACTGCAGGTAGTATATCAGGCCATGATGGTGTGATTTGTTAGAAATAAGTACACAGGTGGTAATACTGCAGGTAGTGTATCTGGCCATGATGGTGTCATTTCTAAAAAAATCAGTACACAAGTGGTAATACTGCAGGTAGTGTATCAGGTCAAGATGGTGTGATGTGTAAGAAATCAGTAAACAAGTGGTAATACTGCAGGTAGTTCATAGGTTCATAGGTTCATAGATAGTACTAAGCTAACTGCCCTTGTGAGCCATTTTAAGCCTAGCCAATTATCCCTTGTGAGACTCAAACCCTGCACTTTGTGTTTGTAAGGCAAACACCTTAACTATTAGGCCACCCTCCCAACCCCTGTAGTGTATCATGACATGATGGCGTGATTTGTAAGAAATCAGTACACTGGTGGTAATACTGCAAGTAGTGTATCAGGCCATGATGATGTGATTTTTGAGAAATCAGTGCACAGGTGGTTATATTGCAGGTAGTATATCAGGCCATGATGGTGTGATTTGTAAGAAATCAGTACACAGTTGGTAATACTGCAGTTAGTGTATCAGGCCATGATGGTGTGATTTGTAAGAAATCAGTACACCAGTGGTAATACTGCAGGTAGTGTATCAGGCCAAGATGGTGTGACTTGTAAGAAATCAGTACACACTGTTAATACTGCAGGTAGTGTATCAGGCCATGATGGTGTGATTTGTGAGAAATCAGTACACAGGTGGTAATACTGCAGTTAGTGTATCAGGCCATGATGGTTTGATTTGTAAGAAATCAGTACACAGGTATTAATACTGCAGGTAGTGCAAAAGGCCATGATGATGTGGTTTGTAAGAAATTAGTACACGGGTGGCAATACTGCAAGTAGTGTGTCAGGCCATGATGGTGTGATTTGTTAGAAATCAGTACACAGGTGGTAATACTGCAGCTAGTGTATCAGGCCATGATGGTGTGATCTGTAAGAAATCAGTACACATGTGGTGATATTGCAGGTAGTATATCAGGCCATGATGATGTTATTTGTGAGAAATCAGTATGCAGGTGGTAATACTGCAGGTGGTGTATCAGGCCATGATGGTGTGATTTGTAAGAAATCAGTACACACTGTTAATACTGCATTTAGAGTATCAGGCCATGATGGTGTGATTTGTGAGAAATCAGTACACAGGTGGTAATACTGCAGTTAGTGTATCAGGCCATGATGGTTTGATTTGTAAGAAATCAGTACACAGGTGGTAATACTGCAGGTAGTGTAAAAGGCCATGATGATGTGGTTTGTAAGAAATTAGTACACGGGTGGCAATACTGCAAGTAGTGTATCAGGCCATGATGGTGTGATTTGTTAGAAATCAGTACACAGGTGGTAATACTGCAGCTAGTGTATCAGGCCATGATGGTGTGATCTGTAAGAAATCAGTACACATGTGGTGATATTGCAGGTAGTATATCAGGCCATGATGATGTTATTTGTGATAAATCAGTACGCAGGTGGTAATACTGCAGGTAGTATATCAGGCCATGATGGTGTGATTTGTAAGAAATCAGTACACAGGTGGTAATACTGCAGGTAGTTTATCAGGCCATGATGGTGTGATTTGTAAGAAATCAGTACACAGGTGGTAATACTGCAGGTAGTGTATCAGGCCATGATGGTGGTAATACTACAGGTAGTGTATCAGGCAATGATGGTGTGATTTCTTAGAAATCAGTACACAGGTGGTAATACTGCAGGTAGTGTATCAGTAAATGATGGTGTGATTTGTGAGAAATCAGTACACGGGAGGTAATACTGCAGGTAGTGTATCAGGCCATGATGGTGTGATTTGTGAAAAATACGTACACCAGTGGTAATACTGCAAGTAGTGTATCAGGCCATGATGGTGTGATTTGTTAGAAATAAGTACACAGGTGGTAATACTGCAGGTAGTGTATCTGGCCATGATGGTGTAATTTCTAAAAAAAGTCAGTACACAAGTGGTAATACTGCAGGTAGTGTATCATGTCAAGATGGTGTGATGTGTAAGAAATCAGTAAACAATTGGTAATACTGCAGGTAGGGTATCATGCCATGATGGCGAGATTTGTAAGAAATCAGTGCACAGGTGATTATACTGCAGATAGTATATCAGGCCATGATGGTGTGATTTGTAAGAAATCAGTACACAAGTGCTAATACTGCAGGTAGCGTATCAGGCCATGATTGTGTGATTTGTAAGAAATCAGTACATGGTAATACTGCAGGTAGTATATCAGGCCATGATGGTGTGATTTGTAAAAAATCAGTACACAGGTGGTAATACTGCAGGTAGTGTATCAGGCCATGATGGTGTTATTTGTAAGAAATCCGTACATAGGTGGTAATACTGCAGGTGGAGTATCAGGCCATGATGGTGTGATTTGTGAGAAATCAGTACACAGGTGTCAATACTGCAGATAGTGCATCATGACATGATGGTATGATTTGTATGAAATCAGTACACATGTGGTAATACTGCAGGTAGTGTATCAGGCCATGATGGTGTGATTTGTAAAAAATCAGTACACAAGTAGTAATACTGCAGGTAGTTTATCAGGCCATGGTGGTGTAATTTGTAAGAAATCAATACGCAGATGGTAATACTGCAGGTAGTGTATCAGGCCATGATGGTGGTAATACTGCAGGTAGTGTATCAGGCCACAATGGTGTGATTTATGGGAAATCACTACACTGGTGGTAATACTGCAGGTAGTGTATCAGGCCATGATGGTGTGATTTGTGAGAAATCAGTACACAGGTGGTAATACTGCAGGTAGTGTATCAGGCCATGATGGTGTGATTTATGACAAATACGTACACCGGTGGTAATACTGCAGGTAGTTTATCAGGCCATGATGGTGTGATTTGTAAGAAATTAGTACACAGGTAGTAATACTGCAGGTAGTGTATCAGGCCATGATGGTGGTAATACTGTAGGTAGTGTATCAGGCAATGATGGTGTGATTTCTGAGAAATCAGTAGACAGGTGGTAATACTGCAGTTAGTGTATCAGGCCATGATGGTGTGATTTGTGAGAAATAGGTATACAGGTGGTAATACTGCAGGTAGTGTATCAGGGCATGATGGTGTGATTTGTGAGAAATCAATACACAGCTGGTAATAATGCAAGTAGTGTATCAGGCCATGATGGTGTGATTTCTGAGAAACCAGTACACAGGTGGTAATACTGCAGGTAGTATATCAGTAAATGATGGTGTGATTCGTGAGAAATCAGTACACAGGTGGTAATACTGCAGGTAGTGTATCAGGCCATGATGGTGTGATTTGTGACACATATGTACACCGGTGGTAATACTGCAGGTAGTTTATCAGGCCATGATGGTGTGATTTGTAAGAAATCAGTACACAGGTGGTAATACTGCAGGTAGTTTATCAGGCCATGATGGTTTGATTTGTAAGAAATCAGTACACAGGTGGTAATACTGCAGGTAGTGTATCAGCCCATGATGGTGGTAATACTGCAGGTAGTGTATCAGGCAATGATGGTGTGATTTCTGAGAAATCAGTACACAGGTGGTAATACTGCAGGTAGTGTATCAGGCCATGATGGTGTGATTTGTGACAAATACTTACACTGGTGGTAATACTGCAGGTAGTTTATCAGGCCATGATGGTGTGATTTGTAAGAAATCAGTACACAGGTGGTAATACTGCAGGCAGTTTATCAGGCCATGATGGTGTGATTTGTAAGAAATCAGTACACAAGTGGTAATACTGCAGGTAGTGTATCAGGCCATGATGGTGGTAATACTGCAGGTAGTGTATCAGGCAATGATGGTGTGATTTCTGAGAATTCAGTACACAGGTGGTAATACTACAGGTAGCGTATCAGGCCATGATTGTGTGATTTGTAAGAAGTCAGTACATGGTAATACAGCAGGTAGTGTATCAGGCCATGATGGTGTGATTTGTAAAAAATCAATACACAGGTGGTAATACTGCAGTTAGTGTATCAGGCCATGATGGTGTGATTTGTAAGAAATCCGTACACAGGTGGTAATACTGCAGGAGGAGTATCAGGCCATGATGGTGTGATTTGTGAGAAATCAGTACACAGGTGGCAATACTGCAGTTGGTGTATCAGGCCATGATGGTGTGATTTTTATGAAATCAGTACACATGTGGTAATACTGCAGGTAGTGTATCAGGCCATGATGGTGTGATTTGTAAGAAATCAGTACACAGGTGGTAATACTGCAGGTAGTGTATCAGGCCATGATGGTGTAAGTTGTGAGAAATCTGTACACAGGTGGTAATACTTCAGGCAGTGTATCAGGCCATGATGGTGTGATTTGTAAGAAATCAGTACACAAGTAGTAATACTGCAGGTAGTTTATCAGGCCATGATGGTGTGATTTGTAAAAAATCAATACGCAGATGGTAATACTGCAGGTAGTGTATCAGGCCATGATGGTGGTAATACTGCAGGTAGTGTATCAGGCCACAATGGTGTGATTAATGGGAAATCAGTACACAGGTGGTAATACTGCAGGTAGTGTATCAGGCCATGATGGTGTGATTTGTGAGAAGTAGGTACACAGGTGGTAATACTGCAGGTAATGTATCAGGGCATGATGGTGTGATTTGTATGAGATCAGTACACAGGTGATAATGCTGTCGGTAGTGTATCAGGCCATGTTGGTGTGATTCTTTTAGAAATTTGTACATGTGTTAATACTGCAGGTAGTGTATCAGGCCATGATGGTGTGATTTGTGAGAAATCAGTACACAGGTGGTAATACTGCAGGTAGTGTATCAGGCCATGATGGTGTAATTTGTGAGAAATCAGTACACAGGTGGTAATAATGCAGGTAGTGTATCAGGCCATGATGGTGTGATTTGAACGAAAATCAGTACACAGGTGATAATACTGCAGGTAGTGTATCAGGCCATGATGGTGTGTTTTGTAAGAAATTAGTACACATGTAGTAATAGTGCAGGTAGTGTACCAGGCCATGATGGTGTGTTTTGTGAGAAATCAGTTCACAGGTGGTAATACTGCACGTAGTGTATCAGGCCATGATGGTGTGATTTGTGTGAAATCAGTACAGAGGTGGTAATAATGCAGGTAGTGTATCAAGCCATGATGGTGTGATTTGTGAGAAATCAGTACACAGTTGGTAATACTGCAGGTACTGTATCAGGCCATGATGGTATGACTTGTATGAAATCAGTACACAGGTGGTAATACTGCCAGTAGTGTATCAGGCCATGATGGTGTGATTTGTGAGAAATCAGTACACAAGTGGTAATACTGCAGGTACTGTATCAGACCATGATGGTATGATTTGTGAGAAATCAGTACACAGTTGGTAATACTGCCGGTAGTGTATCAAGCCATGATGGTGTGATTCTTGAGATCATGATGGTGTAATTTGTGAGAAATCAGTACATAGGTGATAATACTGCAGGTAGTGTATCAGGCCATGATGGTGTGATTTGTGAGATATCAGTTCACAGTTGGTAATACTGCAGTACTGTATCAGGCCATGATGGTGTGATTTGTATGAAATCAGTGCACAGGTGGTAATACTGCCGGTAGTGTATCAGGCCATGATGGTGTGATTCTTTTAGAAATTTGTACACATTTTGTAATATTCCAGGTAGTGTATCAGGCCATGATAGTGTGACTTGTGAGAAAACAGTACACGTGGTAATACTGCAGGTAGTGTGCCAGGCCATGATGGTGTGATTTGTGGGAAATCAGTATACAGGTGGTAATAATGCAGGTAGTGTATCAGACCATGATGGTGTGATTTGACCAAAATCAGTACACAGGTGATAATACTGCAGGTAGTGTGTCAGGCCATGATGGTGTGATTTGTAAGAAATTAGTACACGTGGTAATACTGCAGGTAGTGTACCAGGCCATGATGGTGTGATTTGTGAGAAATCAGTACACAGGTGGTAATATTGTAGGTAGTGTATCAGGTCATGATGGTGTGATTTGTGAGAAATCAGTACACAGGTGGTAATAATGCAGGTAGTGTATCAAGCCATGATGGTGTGATTTGAACACAGTCAGTACACAGTTGGTAATACTGCAGGTAGTGTATCAGGCCATGATTGTCTGATTTGTAAGAAATCAGTAAACAGGTGGTAATACTGGCCATGATGGTTTGATTTGTATGAAATCAGTACACAGGTGATAATACTGCAGGTAGTGTATCAGGCCATGATGTTGTGATTTGCAAGAAATCAGTTCACAGGTGGTAATACTGCAGGTAGTGTATCAGGCCATGATTGTCTGATTTGTAAGAAATCAGTAAACAGGTGGTAATACTGGCCATGATGGTGTGATTCATAAGAAATCAGTAAACAGGTGGTAATACTGCAAGTATTGTATCAGGCCATGATGGTGTGATTTGTAAGAAATCAGTACACAGGTGGTAATACTGCATGTAGTGTATCAGGCCATGATTGTATAGAAGAAACCAAGGCACATGACAAAGCTTTCAAATTAATGGTCAGTCTTCATTCCCATCCTCACCTGTGTTCTTCAGATTTGACTACTGACTGAAAGGATGAGATAATAGATACAGGTAGTAGAAGTAGGATTTCTGTGCAGCATTACTGGGCTGCCTGAAGAACTTAGCAACCTATGAGGCTCCCAGAGTTGAATGACTTTGCATTTACAGATTCAGTTGATGGGGTTTAGTTACCAACTGAAGATGTCACTGCCTTGTGTGTCTCCTGGCTTAGCCCACCTGGAGAGAATCCAAGGTAAATCAAGGACATGCTGGGGATATATGTCTGTCTGTCTGTCTGTCTGGGAGCACATAGGGATATTATAAGTTCATCAGATGTCAATTGCTTATTGTTGATAATCAATAAGTCATTTCTACCCTGCTCAACTTGTTATGGTCTTCATCAGGGCACACAGTTTTGAAAATGGATGGATAGAGACTGGTATGCTCCTTTGATTTGTAGCTGTACTGTGCTTTTGAAACTATGTATCATTCTCAAACTGCTTATTGTTACTTGATTTGGAGTTTTTTATTATAAATCTTTTTTACGTTTTATGCACAATGGCTTTTTTATTGTTGTAGTACTTGACCCACAAATCTTTCATCATGGCAAACAGAACAGAATCTGCATGTTGTTGAAGTTTAGGTTCAAAAATTACTTAAGGTTTATTTACTAAACACTATTGTAAAGCACTAAATGTTTAAGACAGATGTGATTCAAATAATGAAAACTAAAAAAAAATATTATCAGGAGTTTTTGGGTCTCTGAGAATAAATAACTATATGAACCATAAACCATCAGAATTAGTAAATAACCATAAATGTAAGCTATTAACAAATGACATTTCTGAAAACTCATGTGATTTCAAATAAGCTGTTGGAGCTAACTGATGTAGTCGGAAGACCATTCATACAAACAGACATAATGCTAACTATGCCGACAGCATTACTAAGAGTTTTGCTGGACTCCAAACCAGCATTAAATCCATATGAATGGATAAGCAGCAGTAGGCAGTGACACATATGAAGACTTCAAGTAATAATAATGATATCCAGTCTATGGCAAAGGCTCCAGGTTTAGAAATACTATCACAACAAATTCAGAATCCCTCAATGACCTCATATATAAAAGGATAGGAGCATCCGATCATGTGAAATTATCCAGTAATTAAAGTGATCAATCCCACAGAGAGTTTCCTTAAAAACATTAGAAGGAAAATCCTGCATCTCTCATTAGCTCTCCTCAACTGCACAAGAAAACACAGACTGCAGAAACAACCAGTGTACTAATCAAAATGGTTCTAGGCCCTGCATTCATAAGTATCAGAGGAAAACAACCATAAGATTTGTGCATGTCGTGCAGAATGGTAACTTGTTTTAACTGTGTAATCAGTGTTTTGCTCTTCTTTGAACTTTCCTCTAAAGCATGACATCTCAGGTGGGGTACAGGGATAAACTCCTAACCTTGGTGCCATAAACTTCATTAGAGGCATGGCAGCTGAAGATGGCCATGCTCAACCTAGGTGGGAGTGGATGGCTGGGACCATCCAGTGTGACAGTCCCTTAGAGAAGGAATGGCACAGTAAGAGGCTGTTCTGGAGGGTAGGCTTTTGTTCACCAAGCTGCTTCAGCAAAAAGTCACTTAGTAAGTGCAGGAGAACATGCATCTACATTGGAGAAGGCATTGTGGTCCCCATAGGGATAGGGGTGATCTGTTCCCCCACCAGGGGAGGGGTTAGGCCTAAATAAATACATCCATATTGCTACAGTACCTGCAAAGACACAGACCACAAATGAGGCTGCCTATATGTTGGCCACCCCTGGCCAAGTAAGGCATGAAAAGAATACCCAGGATGGGGCAATGAATGAGTACTCAAACGGAGAGGCTTGATGGCTGCTGGGGGGCAGTGGAAAAAAAGCACATAGAAAAAACCCACTTGAGTTATTATTTTTTTCTTTTTCATTTTGGTGGTCTTCCCTTTCATTTTATCTGTTTATCTGAATCAAAAAACTCTCCTAGCCCCCTCCCAGCATGGATTTAGACCTTGCCATAGTACAACCTCAGCCCTTCTCTCCTTCTCCCATACAATAAATCAAAACCGTAATGACAACAAGCTCTCCTCAGCCCTCTTCCTTGACCTATCCATGGCATTTGATATGGTAAATCACCAGCTACTCTTAAACACATGAAAATCACTCTCCATAGATAACCTAGCAATTACCTGGTTTCATTCTTACCTAAGTGATAGTCAACAAGCTGTACTATGGAAGAATAACCTATTGTCCCTTTTACCAGTCACCCTTGGAATCCCACAGGAATCTATGTTGGGTCCCCTCCTATTCTCCATATTCATTAATGACCTATACAAAGTCATCCCTGATGCAACTTGTATTCAGTATGCAGATGACTCAACCCTAATCTGTTCTGCCACCTCCCTCACAGATTTACAATCCTTGTCCCAAATCACTTTCAACAAAGTAGAGAACTGGCTCACTGGTCGCCAACTACTATTAAACCCAAATAAACCAAACTGTTACTCTTCTACCCCACTTGCAAGGTCCCCTCACCACCTCTCACCATAACATCTAACAATGGTACCATAATTTCCCCAGAACCTAGTACTAAACTACTGGGAGTGATCATCGACAACAACCTCAAGTTTGATGTTCACATAGACAAATCTATTAAAACAGTTAATAAACAATTAGGCTCTTAGTACAGGATTAAACCATTCCTAACCCCATCTGCTAGAACTGTTATTGCCCATACACATCTATTGGCCCTTCTTTATGCCTCACCCATCTTCATAAACCTAAACAAATCAAACCTCAATAAATTTACTAGGTGCTACAATAACACTGCCAGATTTGCCATAGGATCAGCTTATAGAACCCATCACTGCCTTAACCTTCAGTCGTTAGACTGGCTTGAACTACCCTATCAACTGCAATATAACCAACTAATAGTTGTTCACAAACTCCTCTACCAACCAGACAGTACACCCATACTGAAAAATATTACCCCCTACAGTAACCTAAAATCCCTTTGCTCTTCCAAAAAATTGCTAGTGCAAACTGTTAAAACCAGCAATTCAGCTGGTGAATCACTATTCTCCAACTCTGCCGGTAAAAACTGGAACCTACTTCCTGCTGAACCCACCACTGACCCCTCCGTATCCCAATTCAAAAAATCCCTTAGGAAATACCTAGAAATGCAGTGGCTTTGTCCCTGTACAAACCCTGACTAACCCCCACTCAAACATAATTCATAAATGAGAACCTCGTTACAAGAATAAAACTCTGACTCTCTAACTGTTTAAAATTCTGCCTACTACAGAAATGTCATATCACCAATTACATGGGAAAATTTTAGCAATCTTGCTATCAAATATATCTCATCTCACAAATTAATTTATTCAAAGACAAAAAAGAAATGCTATTATCAAAAATATTGGGGTTACTTGCTAGATATAATTCTTGACAAATAAAATTTGCCTACAAATTGTCATGAAAAGCTAACCTTTAAATAAGAAATGAATGTAGTATAACCAGTCTTTCTTGCATCTTCTCCCTTTTCTTAGTATATGTGTAACTAGATATTTTCCCTAAACATACAAATAAATGGTTAAATTTCTATTTTTAATTTATATATATAGACTATCCCCATTCTAGCTGGACCAAATGAACATAAGAATTCTTATACTTTACTTGACGATGTAGTGACTTCTTGTATATATATTGTGTGTGTGTGTATATATATATATATATATATATATATATATATATATATATATATATATCTGTATAATTTTCTCGGAACGAGATTGTTGTCTGTTTTCTTTAGATAGGTATTTGTATTGTTTATTTGTGTTTTTGAGTTACCGTATTGTTGTTATTATTTGAAAAAAAGAAAATTGAAATAAAGAGATTTTGGAAAAGAAAATTCTGCCTACTGGAAAGATTTAAAGTTAACACTACACCATGTATGATAACCACCTTAATATACGTGTTTTCCTTTTTCAGATGAAATCTTTTAACTATTTCTTTCTCAGCTACTTGCTTGCAACTTTTGCTGTGTGTATGGGAGAAAAACATGTACCTGTGTGTACATATCGTTAAACAAATCTCAGTTTTGTGATAACTCACTGTAATAATTTCACTGTATTTACACTTGTTTTTGTACATTTGGAGCTATTCTCCCCGGACCTCCACTGAAAATGGACCTGTATCCAGTCGGACTTTCCCAGTTAACAAATGTAAAATAAATAAAAATAAATAAATATCTGTATATAGACTGTTATGGACTACACTCTTCCCTGTTAATAAAGCAGGAAGGCTGGTAGTAATACCAGGTTGTCATTAACTGCATTTGTTAGTTGTGATTGCAGCAGCCATTGCACTATGTAGAGATATTTTTTCCTCAGATTAGAGTATAACCAAAGATCAGTGGTTTCATGTAAGAAGCATAACTAAAGAAAACAACAACCGTAGTAAAGAAAGCATGGAATATCCCTGGTATCTGCTTTTTAAAAAAATAATGGCTACAAAGGAGCAATATATCTGATAAGAAGTCATTAATCAGAAATGAGGCAGTTAAAAATATCCTTAAAGGCATTCATGTTTGTTAGAAGTTAGTGTGCAGTCTTCATTACCTACTTGCAAAAGAACATTAATATCACTTAAAAAGCACATAGGAATGCAATCAGAATGAATGAAGGTGTAGAAGTGCTGCATTTTTAGAGACTAGCTGTCAGGCGTAAGGCTGCTTTCTGTGAGACAAAAGGTTTAAATGTTGCTGTTTGGACAATACTTCGAGATGTAAAATGGATGCTATAATAATGTGGCACATTATGTCATTAAAACAGAGGGACACAAGCTGCAGTATGCATAAAGAGAGACTGCTTCATGTGCAATGAATGAAGTGCCTGCAATCACCCCTTAGGAGTATGGCTTAGGTGAAACTAAATCTAAGTCATATCCAGAGCAAAATAAATGAACTGTGACATGCGACTGACAACTTAAGGTGAAGATAAATTGTAAAAATTAGTAATCTTTCTATTTTCTTGTTTCAAGTTTACTGTGATATCTATACTTTCCATTTAACAATGGCAGTTTATATTTATCATGTGATTTGGGAGCTGGGAAGTCTTTAAAAATAGACATTTTATTTCACTTCATGAACCAGTCAGCTCCTCTCAAGTGACACTTTTTTTTAACACTCTGCTGTGTGACACTCTTACAATACTGTCATGAGTTATCACTGGCAGAGGGAAGTATTCAGGGCCTCCTAAGGCCAGCTAGGGAACAGCACACAGCTGTCTTCAGTAACGGGTACTTCTCCTCCTCCCAACCTAACCACCTGTTTAAAGCTGGCAAACCTTTGTTACTGCAGTAACCACACACTGAGACCAACAAAACCTCTTCTGTTCTCTTTACAGGAAAATGGAAAGACGAAGTCCACATTGTTTGTGTGCTTTCACAGTGCTCCTCTTGAGTGTTGCTTTATGCAGCAGCCATTTATTTATTGGAATAGTGAAGCATTTTTCATCAGTGCTGTCAAGTAGGCTGAGGCTTAAATTCATTTCTAATATGAAGCCATCACAGCAGTATTTTCTCCCTGCAGTTAGATATTCAGCCTTACTTCTTTATTTAGGGCATACATTTATTTCCTGACTCTGCACACTCCTCTTGTCGGAGTCAAAGATATCCTGGGAAATGAAAAGCAGGCTTTGTTCATCTGCTTAGTATTCCCTCTTAATTTTTGTGTTGTATAGCTCTTGAATTATGATGCAATGAGTATGGCCCTAAGTTTCTTTGTTTTGGGTTAATGACTACAGATGGTCTCATAAAAATAATAGAGTTGGCAGTGCACCCTGTATGTTAGGGTAATTTGCCAGTAAATCTCTGTTGAAGTCCCAGCACAATAGTTCACTACAGCATGTATACTGTGTGACTCTTCAGATAGTTTGCTTATTCCTGTGCTGCAATATCTTTTTGTTTCACTGAGCACACCTACCTTGCGCCGTATTTTAAGCTATGCTGTTTTAAAAGACTATTAAGTAATACAGTGCATGCATTTGGCAGGCAATATACACATGCACATATACATAAATAAGTAGTAGGTTTACTCTTTCTGTACCATGAATAGCAACTCTGGAAGGTATTATTTCTGTGAAATGGATCTGCATATCCTGTTCCTCATCCAAGTGTTTGAAATACTGATAAAAATTATGAATTATAAACTCCAATGCACTAATAGTTAAATATATTCTAAATTGTATTACCTTATGCTAATGCATGTAGTCTTCTTTGCATTCTGAACTACAGACTGTACACATTTAAGTAGAAGTATGTCTACATAGTTGATGATAGACATGACCCACATGAAAGTATTAAATATTTTTATACCAAAAGATTCATTAAACATTTTTGTATATGTTACTTCTTTGCTTGTCAATTAGTGAAATATAATATACAATTTTACTTTGGGTTTGTCTAGAGAAGACCTATAACATTGTTTATATATGGAGTACAGAAATTCATATGTATGATGTTCATCATATGTTTCACTGTTACAGTTACAACATTTGAGACTACAGACATTGTAGACCTGATAACTGGGTGAACATCCTGAGCTTAGTATAACATCCCTCCTCTGGTCTGGTAATCAAGGAGCTTCAATTCTCACCACTGACACTGGTGGGGAACATTCACTTAGAATAAAAATAGATACACACAGTAATTTCAGATTAAGCTGTCTGCACCAAGCACCATTTCCCTTAAGAGCACAAAGGCAGCGCACTCCAGTCCTGGGGCTGGACTTCCTGTCCAGGCCCCAAATAAGACTCTACCTTTCTCTCTGCAGAAATCAGTGCTCTGTTTCCCTGTTCCAAGTAGCTGACACACACACTCTTTGAGATTTGATTTTTCTCACACACACACACACACACACACACACACACACACACACACACACACACACACACACACACACACACACACACACACACACACACACACACACACACACACACACACACACACACACACACACATACATACACACCTGGGGAAAAGCTGTCACAGATTTACCTGCAATGCCACTTCCACCCAGACTGTAAGGTAGATTCACTGCCACCAGCCAGTTACTTTAAGGCTCTTACCAGGGTACACAATTACTCTTAGTAAAATTAATACTTATACAAATGGTAGTGTTAACCAATCAGCAAGACTTTCAGCTACAATGCCACTAAATAAATGCAAATACTCTCAAGGGTTACAATATTTTCTAAAAGTCCAGCCACAATGAAAGGTTTAGATGTACATTTAATAGTAAATAGAAAAAAAATGAGGATACTGAATGTTTTGTTTCAATTCACTTGAAATATAAAAAATAACACAGATGGAAAGACTCAGACAGATACAGAAAAACAATACTTTTAGCTAATCTCACTATATTTTCCTAACTGACTGAAGAGTTACCGTTCCCCAGTTAAGTTACTTATTAAACAGGAAAAGATTAAGTGGGTGAATGGTCTTGTCAGTTCCAAAACAGAGTGCTGAGTGTCATCAGTCACATTTCCCACTAGTATCTAAATGCAATATCAGTGCTGGCTATAGAATGATACCACATCTGGTCACCTGATTTTGTGGTTCCCACACTACCCCCTGACTAGAAGCTGAGCCAGGATCTAGCACAGATATGTCACAATACATACCTAGATCTTTGCTAATGCTTATTCCAGCATCTGGAGACTGTATAAATTTGCATCCTTCCTGCAGAAACTAACCAGCTATTCTCTGGCACCCCAGGGTAGCCATTAGTTTACCACGAAGGACACTAAGGAACAGGATCCCAGCCAAGACTTTGCATTTCTGGCTGCATTCAGACCTAATAAATAAAATCTTTATGGCCACCAAGTCATTTAATTTCAGGCTATTTTTTTCTTAAGGTTACCTGGGATGAGCTTATCACATTCTCTTCTAGTACTCTGTTAAAATATATACATTTCCTCAGTTGCAACAGTACAGTCTGATGTAAATGTTTATTTCTTTTCTGTCCAGCAGGACCCACTGTTGACACATTTTTAACACAAGCAGCTTTACAAATACATTTTAACACAAACATCTGTACAAATCAGTTTGATATTCAAAGGACATAGAATTTTTTACAAAACTCCAGCTAGTTATGCTGGCATATGTTACACATGCACTGCTATACTCTCTCTGGCATAGCTGGCACTACTGCACATCACCACACTTAGCACTCCTGTCACTTAAGGTTATGTAGATAATCCTCCTGTGCATCAGCATGCCACTGCAATAATAAGGCATTTGCTGGTGCTGTGTTAAGTTCTTTTTTGTGTCAGTTCATGTCAAGATTGAAGCTTCATTCTACAGTATTATTAGGCTGTTGACCTGGCTTCCAGATTTCTCAGATAAATACCCTATTGGTGAAAATATCTTATTCCATTTAATTATTGCACTTTTACTGCATGCCTAATGTAGCTTTTGGGTATCAGAGTTTGTGAGATTTCAGAACTAGATTCTGAAAAGAGCAAGAACTGTGTTGCTTGTAGAGGTTGGTGAGGCACTTTCACAGCCATAAACCTTAGTATCTACTTCCACTGAAGTCTATGACATAGTTCCTTCAAAGGCTGCCAAGAATGTGGTTAATGATGCACCCTCCCAGGTCAAATCCCTTCAGGTGCTGGTCAGTCTGGATGCCTCTTTGCAAGCATCTGATTCTAATGCTTGTTTTTTTTGTAATCAATGAACAGGACATCATTCACTTGGTCCTTGTTTGGAGGCCCATGACCAAGTCATATAGGCAGATGTTAACATCCACAACTCTTTCAGCAGTTGCTGGGTGGGCCTTCTTTCAAAATTCCATTCCAGGCTCCCTCTTGGACTTAGTAAAGCTGGCTCAAGATTTTGCCTTTTTCTTAAAGAAGATTCAGTCATTGACTAAAAAGGAATTAGTGTCAAGGACTCACCCCTCAAAAGAAGGACTGGATCTCTTCCATTCTGAGAATTCAGACTCCGGATGAACTAGCCTATGTGGATCAGATTTTCACCTCCTCTGAGTCTCACACTGAGGGCATCCTTTCCTCTGCATCCCCACCACAGGATATCTCATTTGGAAATGTCCTTCACAGAATGGAGATATACTTCAAAGGAAAGACCAAGGAATTCTCCCCACCCCAGATTATATACTGGGAACTCCTGGCCCCACCACAGCCTAAGCTTTTGGCCATTCTGCCAGTAATTATAGCGTTGGCTGCAGTATTTCCCATGCATTTTTGGAGCTAGAATACAGCACTTGGCTCCTAGGATGTCTGACCATTTTTACAGTGTGGACGATTTATTCAAATACTACTATAATAATACAGGTACAGCTGTTGTATCCATGGATGCCAGCAAGAGAACTACTGAGGCTGTTACAAGCAATGCCATTCTCCAAAACAGACAGAGTAATATTCTTGACAGAATGGGGAAAAGATATATATGTTTGCTACCTTGTCCTTCATGGCCTTAAATAGCCAGACACACATGCTGAAGCATAAGGAGACTTCAATGTCCCAACCCAAGGACAACGCCAAAGGGAATACAAGACAAGGACTTGAAAGACAAAGTGCTTGATCTATTTGACTTCAGATTGCAGATGGACAAGCATACCTCTCAACTGTACAGATTTTTGCAGAATGTTCAGTTTTTGTGTCTTATATTTTTGGTCCATTTTTCATAAAAATTGTAGTTTTCTGTCAAGTCACTGGCAAATCATTAAAGAATGAAGTCATTAAGTAATGACAGACATTTGAGTTTCAGACTTCATTCACTTCAAAAAATCCATGCTAATGAAAACCTGTTTCTCTATCAACTTTTAAAGTTTGTAAGAGCAATATTTAAAAATTGTTCCTATTTTTGGGCCTTTGTCCCCCCATTATTTATTGCTTTGTCCAGATTTTTTGCTCTAAGAGGTTGAGCGGTATGTGGACAAGTGCTCCATAAAATGTGGCTATGGTACTGTGGATATGTCATGTAGGGCAGCGGTTACAGGTGACATGCTTGGCTGAGGATCCAGCCTCAACCATACTATGTTAAAGCAGAACTCCTTAATATCCTTTTGAACAAGGAGCTTCTGTTTGTACACTCTGCAGAAAAGGTGTTCAATAAAATGTAATTCAAGTTTTTGTCATTTCATTAATAATCAAACTGTAGCAAAAACTGCCCACCAAAAACAGGTCTTATGAGAAAAAGGAGAAAAAAAGGCAAACTCCCAAAAAGATAAGATAAAGTTGCTGTAAGAAAAAATAACAAGGTGACCAAAAGGGAAAGCATGGGTGTCCTCAGGGGAGAGACACAAATAGGGAATAAATATGACTCTTGATGCTCCTCCCACACTATCCCCCCCCATCAAAAAAAAAAATCCATCTCATAATCTCAGATAATCCCACCACCTTTTGCAGACTAAGGTTAGGGTGCTTGTTAGGCTTCTTTGTCAAAAAGAGGGAGTGTTATCACTCAAGCAAAAATAGATTATGATTTTTTAAGAGATTCAAACCGCAATTCATAAAAAAACACATTTCTCAAGCATTACTTCTGTAAATGGAGATCAACGACACTCGGGTCGACCTATTCTACTAGATCTGTTCTTGAGAGACTGCTAATGGAGAAATAAAGCATAAGCTTTTACTCAAGACCTGTTCCTAACTCAAAGGAAAGCTGGAATTTGGAGTTGGTTTCTGGACATGTCATGCTGCCATTACAAAGCATTCTTCCACTACATTTTCCACAGTAAAAAATGGTCTCTCTGTGCCTGAAGGATGATTATGTACATGTTTCACAAAATTTTTGTTTTCAGTAAACATTGGTACAACTATCAAGAAAATAACAGTATAAACAATATTTACAATAATGGGTATAGTCTTACAGTCAAAATATTGAAATTCAGTACTTCTAAACTCAAAATATTGAAAAAGAATTCCTATTTTATGCAGGGGGCAAGTCACCCCAGACCCCCCTGCAACTTATATATATATATATATATATATATATATATATATATATATAGAGAGAGAGAGAGAGAGGGAGAGAGGGAGAGAGAGAGGGGGTATACCAATAGTGAAAAACGGAAATTCCAAGTTTTTAATATTCTGGCTTTTACATATTTTGTGCCTGCAACAGCTTGTCAGTATTATGGCATTAGATCAAATGAATGTTACCCGCAATAGCATATTATAAAAGAGAAAAAAACAACAGGCTATATATTTTTGTTGTTTATTTTTAAAAAAAACACACACACTTTGCTTTATCTACTAATGACTTGGTTGACTAATTTTATAACTTTTTAATAACTGATTCAGACTATTGCAATCTTCACAAATCTACCTTCCTTCATTAGATCTTATCAAGGTAATTTCAATTTTGCTGACATATTACAGTGGTTAAACTGAAAAATTAATTGAAATAAGGTGCTATTATTTTTTTCCAATTTAATGCAATTACCTTTCTTGCTACTGCTTATACAAGGTAGAACTGGTACATTAGTCAGTATCAAAGACTTAGAAATTTAATATATTTCATACTGAAGACCATTTGAAATGTTTTCCCCTACTCTTTGTTATTTTTTCACATCTAAAAATATATGCCACTAATCGATAACATAAGGTGTCATTTGATTTATACATTTTATTCAATTTGTAAGGTGTTATAAATACTTCATTTAGATATTTCTGTGTAAAGACCTTCCAATAAGTGCTAGAAACAGCAGACACTACCGATCTTAGGAATAATTCTGTACACTTATCTTTATTAATGTCATTTTGACAGATACTTCCAATTATCTATATGCTTCCATAGTCTGAAGATGTAAGAGGTTTCTTTAAGTGTCACAGGCTCATAGTTGATTACTAGGCTAACTGCCCTAGAGGCCTTTTTTTTAGTCATGTTTTTCCAAAATTTTCTGACATGATTTGATACTTTTTAGGATTGAATATAGGCTTGGATGAAGAGTAGTCAAGCGTTTACATGCTATATTTCTCCATAAGAGGGCTATGTGCCAAAACAGGTTTATTTGAAGGCAATGGATGCCATTATCAGTTTATCTTCTTGTATTTTGGTTTATCTACTGCACTGAGAATGGCATTTATATAATGCCTAGCTTCGTAAGTGCTTTTTACAGAACCAAGGCCATTCAGTGGTCTTTCTTTGTCTAGACAACTGTCCAATCCAGGCAGCAGTCCTAGAGGATGTGCAAAAAACCTCCAATTCAGTCTGGCTTGCTCGATGAATCTAGGTCTGTTTCTAAATCTGTCAATGTCCCACCTAATGGCCTTGAAACAACTCCTTTTTCTGAAGTTATTGTAGGACAAAGTGCACCAGAGGACATTTCTCCTCCCATATATGGTAATCTTTCCAGCAAGTGAATTCCAGTCAATAACTAAAATGACCTAGATATTTGTAAGGGAGTTCATTAGAGTATTGGGCTAGATTGTATATTCCATGTTAATATACTGATACCAAGGATACATATGACCATAGGTCTCAACCTGCTAAGAGGCCAATGTTGAACACAGACCATAGCAATGTGTGACAAACAGTCAAAATGTGGAACACCCAATTTTTGCACTGCGTGAAAAGCATACTTTGACCATGGCCATGGCCTTTCAACCGAAATATACCATTTGTAAGTATTTAATAATACACACACTCTCTGCAGACACAGATATGTACATATATACACACACAGATGTAGAAGCAAAAAGACAGTGGCTTACTCATATAGAAACACACACACACACACACACACACACACACACACACACGCACACACACACACACACACACACACACACACACACACACACACACACACACACACACACACACACACACACACACACACACAAAACCAAAGTAAATAACTGCAATACCAGCAGTTAAAATAATTCCTTTTAACTGCTGGTATTTTAGTTATTTACTTTGGTACTGTTTTGCTTCTATTTGCTATGGTCTGTGTCCCACATTGGCCTCTTACCAGGTTGAGACCTACGGCTCCAGCCTAAATTTGCCCATGCCCATATAACCTTAACCAGTATACAGTAACTTCAGTGCTTGCCTTATTCTCAAACTACTACTCACTACATTTATCTTGCCTCTAACGTCTACTCTATGTATAGTTCTGAGCAAATCAAACCTTGCATAAAACAATTAGCATAACTTAAAGTAGTGACCATTTTATTTCTCTGTCATATTTATTGGCTTAATGTTGCTTTATTATTTAATTTGTGTGTGTCATTTTCAAGTCTATATTTTTAGTACTGGAACTTGTTTCTTTGTGATGCAGTGATTTTTGAGCAAGGTATTTCATTATATTAAACTTTAGTTGCTAAATAATTAATTTAATATAATTATATTAAACTATAGTTGCTAAATAATTGTGCCTTTGTTGAAGGTTGGGCGTCGAGCTGGCACCTCGGCACCATAAAAATCTACTGCCAATCATTAGTGGACCGGAGTTCCGCTGTGGCAACCCCTAACCAGGAAAAGTCGAAAGAAGAAGAACGACATAGTTGCTACATAATTGCCTTTTGTTATTGTAGACCACTGGACTAGTTATTGGCTGGAAGGGGTCAGTAGGTTTACAACTAATGGGTTTATAAGCATAGCTGTCCAAGTGCACCTAATTTCCAGGGGCATCCCTAACTCAATTTTATACGCTCCTCCTAAAATCTCTTGCAGCAGTTAATTTTTATTTGAGAAACTGCAACTTACTTAACAGCTATTATTTTAAGCAGCAATAGTAACATCTAAAAATTTGCCCTCATTTAGGAAAGTTTTTCTCCAGATTTTTTTAACTATGACCCCGATTCTATGAGTTTATGAACCAAGAGCCTTCATGTGAAAAAAATGAAAGTATAACATATATGCACACTTATAATAGCTGAGCGAAGACATTATCCTAACAAAATAAGACATTCAAAAGGAAATAAAGCCCCTGTATAACTGTCATGCCGTGCTATATGCGTAATGTTACTTGGCATCAATAGCACATAATCTGGAATTATGTGGGCAGTGCAACTCAATATACATTTGTAATGAAGTCAGAACAACAGAGGCACATTTAACTGATGCCCGTGAATAAAATATTGCTGATTCTTCAGAGGTCAGACACTGCGGCATATCCTCATGACTTTAACATTCGAGGTGAAACCAGATGAAAGTTTTAAAAAGTATCTCTCCCTGGTTGCAGAGTTAAGAGGTGCAAGAGTGCAAGCTTTCTCTCACTAATTCTATATCTTACAACAAAGAAAGAAGGCACACTTACACTCACAAACACATGTGGCAGCACCGAGCATGTAAAGGGAGGGCACAGAACAGTTCACACATAAAAGTTTCTTAAGCTAAAGATGTAACATTATTGAAAAAAATCTCAAAGCGGAACCATAGCTGCAAATGCAGAACAGCGGAACAGGGTCTTAACTGATCACAAATGCAGAGCGTTCCGCACAATCCGAAGCACTTGGCTGTTCAGCATATGACAAAGCTACAGAGGTACCTGAAGAATTATATATGAATCACAGACATATTAAGATCTGTTTGACCTATTATTTTATAGCTATATTTTGTATGCAAAAAGCCTCTAGATTTACCCTTAACTTTGTGAAGAGTAAGGTCATAACATGTTAAGAAGAGCTATGGAGACAAAAATTTACACATAAAGCAAGCACTGAGTAACATTATGGTGAAGTCCTGTTGCTAAGACAGTCAGCTCATAACATAATCAGATGTTGTTGGTTGTGTGATGAGGCTGTGACCAGAGTGCTGCTTGCATGTGTCTAATGCTGCAGTGTTGCTCTTCATCATTTCTCTGTCTGGCATGCTGCACCGGGTGGCCTGTGGTGCATTTGATACATGCTGGGAATCACAATGTGTTTTAGCAGAAAGCCAAGCTCATTCTGCATGTTCCATGAGGAGGTTTTAACACTCCCCACATATATGCTTTATATAAATATAGTGCTTCTATAGTCACACAGCTGCTGAGAAATATCAAAAAATACCAACATGGAAAATTATTCTCAGTTCTTGTCTGCAGCACTTTACGTCTGAAAACAGTAAAACTGAAACCACTGTTTGGACAACTGAAAAAGCAATAAGGAGACTAACCCCTATACACACAGACCCCTCAAACTATGTAGGAACTGCATGACCCCCCAACTCTGACTTGCTTCAAGAACACCAATGGCACCCACATCTGCAACCATAGAACAACAGTAGTAGAAGGGAATCTGAATATGCTGATAGAAGCATGATTCAGAGGTCTTAATGATGCACCTGTATCAGAGCTTGAACCTAAATGCAGTCCTGTCATAGTAAGATGGAGACCAAACCTTCCTGCATGTCTTTCATACTTATGTGCATCCCTATATCATACAGTGCTGTTGCTTAACTGTGTAGTAAAGACCATATGCCTGTGCGCTAAACAATGGTGGTCATAGACATGTACAGTGGCACACATATTCCATGTGTCACTGAACACTTTTTTTGTTAACCCTTGATGAACTATGTTATAGGTTTTATTTGTTTTTATGTGGAGATTTTCTCACCAGGTCTCTGCTGAAAAGGGGCAAACAGCCCAGTCACAGTAGGTAGAAACATTTAAGCTTCAAGACTGCATAGACATGTCAATTGTGTACTGCTCATGTGTCAATTACACTGTGGTTATACCTACTGGAATGTCATAGTCACAAAAGTCCCACAAGTATCTTGACATTCTAAGATGAGTTGTACCTCTGTAATTCCCTTATGATTGCTGTGACCCTACCACATGACACTCACTTGTAGCAATTCTTTCAGAGACCTACATATTTTGATTCTGCTATGAGAACGACAGTTTTTTATATCACTTTATTTTGATCTAAACAACAAGAGTTGTCCCTATTACATTAAAATAAAGAAGTAGTTTGAAATTAGCCTTTTTTTGCAGGGGACGAGTTCCCTGTGACCTTCACACATGAGTAAGCTGCCTTCTCCTTCAGAACTTACAAGTACCTATTCCGGAACTGCACAATATTGGAGATGGAAGGTGCTTCCCAGAACAGTGTTCAGAAGTCTCAGGCAGACTTTTTTTTCAGTGTAATATGATTTTGAACTGATGTATTTCAGTAAAATGCAGTCTTGGCATGAATTCTTCACGTGGAAAGGGCATGTATGTTCCTTTCTGGATGTACTGTATCCTGTGATAAGTTGCTAACATTATGTCCCAGTATGTAGCAGTATTGCAGTGGGATGTATGGTTTGTATCCCATTATGATCATTGCACCCTACAGGTTCATTTTCAGCACATTCATATTTATCCTTGTTCCCCTGTTTAATTGTACCCTGTAACTATGTCATGCATTTTGTTGTAGCTTCCATTTATATACCTTTTTTGTTTGTCCATTCACGGCTATATGTACAGTACATTTTGAATCAGTCTTTTCATAAGTTCATAGGTGGGTACATTAGCCCTAGGGCATAATTAACCCTAGCCAAAAATTTTTTTGCTTACGCTTCCCTCCCAAGTGGTCTAGTTACCTGCGCCCCTGTCTAGCAGGGCCACTGAAGTGATTCCCAGGGTGAATTTCCTGTTTCTTTACATGAGCCTTACCATTTTGATAGCAATAACATACTATGTAGTGGGCATCAGTGATTCTGAACCAAGATGTGAGTGCCTTATTTTTTTAGTTATGAAACTGAGCAAAAAGAGGCAGAAGCTGCGTTTATGCATGTTTTAAACAAGATCAAAGCATCTGCTATTCTGTTCATCAGCAATGGTTATTTAGACATACTCACTATACTCAAATGAGTGCATTTTGTCCTGAGCACCTCTCAAAATCTTTATAGTTCAAACAGCACAGTGTTTAGAACTGTCCAAACTATTGTCTAATGTACAGCACTATACAACACATGCTTTCCTGAGAGGAGTACACCTCCAAAATAGTATTTTTATGGCTGTGTGTGGCAATAATTGAAAATAAATTATCCCTTTCCGAATTGCATGTGGGCATCATTTTGATATTTGAGTATTGTGTTTAATGAACAGTTAGGTAGTGTGGGCAACAGCATAATGTCTTAATACAAAATATAAGTTTGTGACTACATCCCTGTCCATAGGGATGACAGTAAAAGGTCATAAACTAATTTATTTTAAGTTTCTGACACAAACTATACTTGTTAATTACACTATTTTTAGTTACTCAGTGTGATTTATGTGATGAAAAGTGTATCCCACTGGAAGTTGATAGTCATCATAGTATTTCTTTGTTACCACTAAGAACCAAGGCATGAACCAGTCATACCTCTGTGAAGAAATGGACATCCCTGTGTGAAAGTAGATTTATAGCTAGCTCTGTTGGTGCAAAGGGATAAAGCTCTCACTACAACCCAGACAATCCAGAATCAGCAGTTTGGGCATTTGCTACAGCTGACATAGGTAGAATGAGCATGTATATTCTGGGGAAGGGGCACTGTACCTTGGAGGACAGAAGTGACACTTGGGGCAGTCCTAGGATGTGATTTCGGGTCATCATGCTGTGAATATAGTGACCTTCATTGGTAGGCACACAAATGCATGAATGTGCATGAGAAGATGTAGTGACCTGCACAATGACATCATCATCTGTCCCTTCCAAAGAGGAAATGTTAGGGCCTTTGATCAGAAAACCATGTAATGGCTGCCACTGTGATGGCCGCCATGTAATGTCTGCCTCTTGATGGCCCTATCACAGATGGATGATAATGGCAAATTGAAAATTGGCAGGCATGAAAGATAGAACAATGATGCAAAGAAAAACTACAAGCTACAGACCTAGCAGCCACCAAAGCCATGAATGGTTAGCTCATATCCCAAAGACAATATGAAGTTAGAAAATATACTGACAGAATAGTTATGTACTACAGATTTACAGACAAATGCTTTCACACAGCTGCATTTCTTACATTCTAATGTTTGGAACTATGATGCCTGATACAGTATATATGCTGAAAATTGTATCATAAATCATGTTACATGGTTCCCCTTCAAAACATCTAATTCTCATAACATTGGAACTCAAAACACTGAGACCATAACATCGAAAACCCAAAACACTGAAAACTCACAAAATTGAAAACTCAGAACACTGAAACTTTGCATCATAACATCGAAAACTACAAAGCACATGTAAATAACATCCCCTCGACCCATAACACCACCACACTAACAAACACACTTTTTACTATGTTTCTGCAGAGGGACAAGCCCCCCTACACTCCTCACACCCCCTGTAAATTAAATATACCAACTTTGAGATTGCACTACAGTAGAAAAAAGTTAATTTCCTAACACCACTGTATCGCAATCACCATACAGAATGTACATATAATGTCTAAATCATTGGCCTGTATGGCCTAAAACACGTACAGATTGGCAAAGTAAACACTATATAAATAATATAAATTCCTACACTATATAAATAATAACAAGATTAACAGGTTAAACTGTAACATTTACATGTTTGATGATACACTGCTCGATGTTATACATTTTCAGTGCTATGAAAGTCGATGTTATGAGTTTTAAGTGTTTTGAGTTTTAATGTTATGAGAATGAGATGTTTTGAAGGGGAACCACACACACACACACACACACACACACACACACACACACACACACACACACACACACACACACACATATATATATATATATATATATATATATATATATATATATATATATATATATATATATATATAGTTAGGGAGATAACTGGTGAACCAGGCCAGGGAGGGATCAGAGAGATTGAGGTTAGCAAGTTTAGATAAAAGGATAGGATGAGAGACAGTGTCACATGCTTTGGAGAGGTTAAGGAAAAGACAGGATATAAATTGATTGCTATCACCGGCCTCATCTGCTGTATGAGTAAATGATAAGAGGGCAGTAGCTGTGCTGTGGTTTGTCTGGAAGCTGAAAGCCATGTTAAGTGGGTGTAAGAAGGTTTTCCTGTAGAAGAAAGTTTAGCAGCTGAGTATGAATTAATTTTTCAAGTATTTTAGATAGAGGGGAAAGGATGGCTATGGCTCTATAGTTAGAAGGGTCAGTAGAATTCCCTCCTTTAGAGGGATGGTAAAGAAGGTTTTCCAGATTTCAGGGACTGTAGCTTCTTGAATGGACCTATTGATTAGCAGGGAAACAGGATAGGCTATGGATTCAGCAGCTAGTTTGAGGAAGGTAGGTGGGAGATATCACAGGAGGGAGAGCAGGATTTGAGCTTAAGTTGAAGTGATTTGAAATAGGCAGTAGGAACTGGTTGAAAGGTTTAGAGGTTTTATTAAGTAGGTTGGAATGGGTAGGAGGGGTGTTTGTGCTGTGATTAGTTTGTGTAAGCTTTTGGATAGTATCAATGAAGTGATTATTGAGAAGGGTAGTTTCTAAAGGGATGTTATTTGGGAAAGGGGAGAGTGTGGAAGGGCAACCAGGCTGAAGAATTTTGTTGAAAGCAGTCCATAATTTATGTGGGTTTGATTTGCAATTGATTTGGGGAGAGTTGTAGTAGGATTTTTTTATTATTGTTGATTTGTTTTTTGACAAGGTTCCTGAGTTCTTTGTAGTTTTGGAATAGGGCTTGTGCTTTGGTTTTAGCCCAGGCTTTCCAAGCACAATCTCTTTTATGCATAAGAGTGTAGGTGTCCTTGGAAAGCCAGGGGGCATAATTATCTTTTATTCTAATTCTCTTTGAGGGCGCAAGGGAGTTGAGAATATTTAGGAAAATGTGGTTACATTTTTTAAAAGCTTCATTGAGGGGGGGGGGGGGCTGCCAGAGGAATGACCTGTCAATGCTCGATAGTACAGAGTTAAATAAGTTAGCATTACAATTAGAGGGTTTATGGCAGTCTCTATAAGAATGAGATTTGGGTTGGTGGCAGAATGTCTTTGGATGGAGGTGGGAAGATGATCTCTTAAGCTCTCTGGTAAGGTACAGTGGCTGTGACAGAGGTTAGGTGAGTTAGTGAGGATCCAGTCAATAGTTGGATTGGTGGAAGAGGATTTGTGTATAATGGTGGGAGAGGTTAGTAATTGGTGGAATCCATGTAAGTTCATATGATTTGTGGAGAATCAGTTGTTAGTTTAGACTAATCAATATTGATGTCACCAAGAATGAGGGTTTCATAAGGTACATTGTGGGAAAACTAGGATAGGATATGTTCAAGGGTTGAAATAGTATTCCCTCGGGGATATATATGGAGGCTATGACAAAATTCTTGTGAGAGTTTAGATGGCAATTTAAGATAATCAGTTCAGCTGGATGGAGGTTGGGAATAGGGATGGTTATGGGGGAAAGACTGAGATTGGTATTGTAGAGAATGGTGACATCACCTCCCTTTTTAGGGGATCTATCAGAGCAGTAAATTTTGTAGCCTGGTGGTAGTATTTCATTGATTGTGATATGGGGTTTTAGCCAAGTTTCAGATAAGGCTAGAATTTATGGGGAGGTATGGGCTATCCACGTGTGAAGCTCTGTGATTTTTTTTAACAAGACTTTGAATATTTAGAGAATAGATAGGTTTTTAGAGGAATAGGAGAGATGGCAGGGAATTGTCAGGGGGTGGTTGAGGAGAGAGGGAAGTACAGGAGGAGTTGTCAGGTCTATAGTTAAGGGGAGGACTGAGGGGGCCCAGGGTGAGGGTGGTTGTCCCCAGAAATTAGTTTGTTATTAATAGCTATCAGTTTGTACAGTATACTCAGAATAAACAAAAAGAAGGCAGGCAATGGTAGTTTTAACTGTTTATATAGAAAAAGTAAGCACTTTTGTCAAGTAACATACACTCAACTTCATTAGATAAAGGTTAAAATAATACAAACCATTTTATACAAAATTAAAACAATGTTACATGTTTAATTCCCTCCCTTCTCCACCTATCACCTAATTACATCCAATTAATTATTTAAAGCTATATTTACCATTATGTTATGGAAAATAAGTTATGTTGATTACATTCATAACACAAAGTAACTTTACATAAGCATTTGATATCTTTCAACCAAAATTATTTATATTGTATATATTTTTATAAACTCATAAAAAAACAAAAGATAAAAATTAGGTAATGGTCACCATGTTCCCTACTTGTTGTTAACGTTTAAGGCTTCTTAATTTCAATACACAACCAAGGGAACATATTTCATTTAGACCAGGTAGAGTGCAAGACCTTGTCTTTAACTGCCAAGCTAATTCTTTTAGTTCAAGCTTGTATTCCAAAGGCCCACCCCTAATATTGAATATAGAAGTTAAAAAGAGATGGGGATGTAGTAGTAGATTGAGAGGTATTGGATGTTGTAGGCGTAGGTGAGGTGGAAGAATATATGTAAGGGTATGAAAGGTTAGTGTGGAAGGAGGTTAAGACTGCAAGAAGCATGAGAAGTGGAATGGAGATGTATAAGTGTTGCATTGTGAGAGATGTGGAGTTTTACTATGATGGGGGTTGGAGAAGGAATAGTTATATGGGGGAAGTGATGTAATTAGGTGTGATAGTCTTTGCTCGGGAGTGGTTAGGGACAGGAAGTGGAGTATAAGTGGTTCTGTAGGAAGGACTAGGAGGGACAGAAGAGTATAAAAGCAATTGATGTGAGGGTGGGTGGGAATGGGGGTAGGAAAGAAAAGTGAGCCCAAGTGAAATGAGGGCAAATGAAGCGGGGCTACACCTGGAGAAACCACAGAATTAGCAAGAAAAAACAATCAGAGAAGCAGATAGGTATAGCAAAAAGAGAGCTAAGTGGTAGGAGGGGATATAGAAAGACTATGGAGATTCCCTGTGTAATTTGCAGGGAAGGAAGTAGTAAAAGAAACTAAAGAAACTAGTGTAGGGCAGCAGGATAGAGTTGAAGAAGTAGGTCAGGCTAGAAGAGGAGAAATAGAGAAAAAGCTGGGGGAACACAGCAGAGAGTGAGCTTTTTGAGGGTATCTGCTGGAGACATGCACAGAGTGGTAAAAGCAGGGTGGGTAGAGATGGGGAATGATCTGGTGATGTGCAAAAAGCAACTGGCTATGTGAGAGCAGCAATATTATGAGAGGTACACCAAGCTACTGAACATGGTAAACATACTTAAAGTTTTGTTATAGGTAGAGGCACTGTCGAGGGTACTGTAATACAGGTGGTTACAGGCAGGGCAGGTTTGTGGGCTGGAAGACGTATATACCATTAACCTGTATAAAAGAGAGAAAGAGAGGAGAGGGGTTAGGATAGAGGGAGAACAACAGATATGAGTGAAAGGTTCTAAAAAGTGGCTGTGTGTATGGTAGGGGAGTAGAAGGTTAGTGTGGGTGAGTGAAAGAATGAAGTGTGCCAGCTAGTGGGAGCTCAGAGTGTAAGTAGTCAGATATGAGTGTGTATAGTGGGGCCTCTGACAGTGTGAGGGAAAAGAGTGAATACATGTTAGTGTTAGAGGAGTTAGTTAACAATCCAACATACTTCACCTGGGGGGCCTGAACCTCTTCTTTAAGGGCTTATGCATATCGGTTAAGATATTGTCTACCCTCATTGTGCCTCTTATAGAAATAGTTAATTTTCCAGACTTTCCAGTTTAAAACATTGCAGTCAAGCCTTTATCCATTTAGCACTGCTCAGTGCTAGAGGTTTACACAAGGAAATGCCTGACCCTGAGGCTTTTCTGACTTTTGAGCACCTGCACATTTGTATAGCTGAAGAAACATGGTCTCATTGTAGCAATAACACTCCTTTGAACATGTCTTTGTTACCTGAACTTGTCACTTACCATTCAGTCAGACCTGCTGGTGAGGGAGGGGTGTATACGCATTAATTAGAAAATTAAAAAGCTCAACTCCCTTTGGAACCTATAGTAAATGCAACTGCTAATACCGAAGACTTTTGCTCCCACTTCAACTACTGCATTAAACCATCTGCTCCCATCTGTGATAAGAATGATGGCAAATTTAAGAACACATCCCTGTAGTGGAACCACAATATTAAGAAACTACACAACAAAAGAAAAAAATACTTTTGGCAGTAAAGAACAAACCTAATCCCCACATTCTATAAGCAGCCTTAAAGAGTTCAGCAAAGGATTGCGTATTTTCTACTTACTGTGAAGGTAACTGTAATTCATTTTTTAACTATTTCAGAAATCTTAGAAGTAATACTCAACAATGAGTTGATCTACAATGGCATCATATACTTTTACCCTGAGGACCTTACCGATATACATATATAATGATATATACATATATAATGATATATACATATATATATATATATATATATATATATATATATATATATATATAAAATATATATTAATAATTTATACTTATCCCATACAAAACAAATCTCATCTTCCAACCCACCAAACACAATCTAAGCACCCACCAATTTAATATTAATTAAAGCCAATGACAATAGCATTATCCCCCCAACAGACCACACCAAACTACTTGGAGGTGAAATTGACAATAACCTCAAGTTTGGCATCCACATCTCATTAACCATAAAAAAGTACACAAAAAACTAGAAGCTTTATACAGAAATAAGCAATTCCTCACCGAAACACTAAAGATTACAGTTGCAAATAGCCACCTTATCTCCACCCTACTTTACACCTCTCCAATATTTACCAACTTAAGTCCAAGTGAGTTAGGTAAACTCGAAGCTTGTTACAACAAAATAGCAAGGCTTGCCATTGGCGCAAACTATCGTAGCCACTACTGCACCTGACTTACTGAACTAGGCTGGCTAGAACTCCCTCATGTCCTTCAATGGTACCAACTCTCACTCCCCCACAAACTACTAAATCATCCTGTAAAAGTCCCCTCCCTTCAAAATCTACTCCAACTCTATCATACCACCAGATCACTACACTCCAGCAACAAAAATCAATTACATGTAACTAGAACCAGGAACTCTGCTGGAGAAGCTCTCTTCTCCTACTCCATAGGAAATTTATGGAATACCTTTCCTCACACTATAACTTCTGTGTCATCACGCACTAACTTCAAGGCTGCTCTAAAATCTCATCTAAAAGAGTACTGGGCATGCCCCTCTAACAAACCTCAACATCTCTACCCCAACCTCTCTAATCCCTTTCTTCCACCCCTCTAACTACCTTCGGATTGTTGCAGCCAAATACATTGCTTGTAAACCTATATCTCAACTGTAATCTTAGCCACTGTTATTCAAGGGTAATAGCTGCTAGCTCAGCTATTAAAATACTTGCTGGTCTTTATGGCACCAGTGATATAAATGTTGTACCATTTAACTAAATACTCAATTTCATTTTGGGCTATAACTGTTTACTATTATTGTTAAACAAAACCTACTTATACTTCTTGTAACTGGTAATTAATTGTTGCTTTTAATTGTTGTTTTTATTATTGAGCTTTTCTCCCTGGGCCTCCGCTGAAAAAGGACCTGTATCCAGTTGGATTTTCCTGGTCAACAAATGTAAATAAATAAAGAAATAAGAAATATACCCCAACATAAATTAATTTCTAACTTTTCTCACTCTTGCCTACCTGTTTCTCCACCCTTCCTTCTCAGCCTTTGCCCCTTTCCTTATAATCACCTCTGATCATGGTCTAAATGCTCTTTTCAGGATCAAAAATACCAGCTTCTTGGCTCCTGCCTACATACCAGGCAGTCTCTTAGACACCACCAAACACTGCCTCACTGATTTTCTTTTAAACTTACTCAGTTTTAGTCTCTCCACTTGATATGTGCCTGAGGTCTGGAGAATGCCTATAGTGGTATTCATGCAAAAAGATGGCCTTAACAGTGACCCTGGGAAGTATTGAACAATTTGTCTTACTAGTAAAATCTGTAAAACAATGGCACATTTTATTATGAAACTCATAAATGATAACATTGGCAACTTACAATTTCTAGACCCAGACCAAACTGGCTTTGTGAAAGGTAGTTTCTACTGAATGAATCTGGTAGACGTCTTTGAGAAAGCAAATGGCACCCCGAATAATGGCCAAGCAATCCATACGGCCTACCTGAATAGAGCTAAGGTTTTCAGTATTATTGAAAAACTCACCTGCTTGAATACTAAACTTTATGTAACCCACTGGGTAGCTAAGTGTATTGTAGACAAATTCCACATAGCCAGGGGTGATGTCACATTTTCCTTTAAAAAGCTTTCCACCTGGTACATCTAACAGGATTCCATATTACATCCACACCTATTTGGCATATACCTCTCTGACATCTAAGTTGATATCAAGGGGATCTGAATGGCGCTTATAATGCAAATGATTGCAAGCTTGGTGGTTTCTTTAATTCTCTAGTTTTAGGAGGACCTAACCCACACAAATTCCAGATGGCAAGACAACAGGCTCAAGCTCAACAGAAAAAAGAGTGGTACTGTGCTGTTTGGGAAATAGAACACCCCTGTGTCTACCAGATTGGTGATTCCCCAAAAGTCTGTACCATCAGCAGAGCCCTGGACATGTGCACTGCAAATAAGCTCTCTTTTTGCCACCATTTATCAACTATTTGGTTAACAAATACAAATAAATTAGCAAATAATTACTCCTCATGTTTGCTGCAGGAACTGTGTAGGATAATAACCTCAGTGTATACAGCAAAGAAAGAGCACAGGGTATTTATCCCCTCCTATGTACTGTGGGACCTGTGTAGGATAATAACCTCAGTGTATACAGCAAAGAAAGAGCACAGGGTATTTATCCCCTCCTATGTACTGTGGGACCTGTGTAGGATAATAACCTCAGTGTATACAGCAAAGAAAGAGCACAGGGTATTTATCCCCTCCTATGTACTGTGGGACCTGTGTAGGATAACCTCAGTGTATACAGCAAAGGAAGAGCATGGGGTATTTATCTCCTATGTACTGTGGGACCTGTGCAGGATAATAACCTCAGTGTATACAGCAAAGGAAGAGCACGGGGTACTTATCTCCTATGTACTGTGGGACCTGTGTAGGATAATAACCTCAGTGTATACAGCAAAGAAAGAGCACAGGGTATTTATCCCCTCCTATGTACTGTGGGACCTGTGTAGGACAACCTCAGTGTATACAGCAAAGGAAGAGCATGGGGTATTTATCTCCTATGTACTGTGGGACCTGTGCAGGATAATAACCTCAGTGTATACAACAAAGGAAGAGCACGGGGTATTTATCCCCTCCTATGTACTGTGGGACCTGTGTAGGATAATAACCTCAGTGTATACAGCAAAGGAAGAGCACGGGGTACTTATCTCCTCCTATGTACTATGGGACCTGTGCAGGATAATAACCTCAGTGTATACAGCAAAGGAAGAGCACGGGGTACTTATCTCCTCCTATGTACTATGGGACCTGTGCAGGATAATAACCTCAGTGTATACAGCAAAGGAAGAGCATGGGGTACTTATCTCCTATGTACTGTAGGACCTGTGCAGGATAATAACCTCAGTGTATACAGCAAAGGAAGAGCATGGGGTATTTATCTCCTCCTATGTACTGTGGGACCTGTGCAGGATAATAACCTCAGTATATACAACAAAGTAAGAGCACAGGGTACTTATCTCCTCCTATGTACTGTGGGACCTGTGCAGAATAATAACCTCACTGTATACAGCAAAGGAAGGGCACGGGGTGTTTATCTCCTATGTACTGTGGGACCTGTGCAGGATAATAACCTCAGTGTATACAGCTAAGGAAGAGCACGGGGTATTTATCTCCTCCTATGTACTGTGGGACCTGTGCAGGATAATAACCTCAGTGTATACAGTATAGAGGCAGAAAGTAATTATCTCCACATATATACTCAAGGAACTGTGTAGCATAAAATATATTTGTGTATATAATGCAGGAAGAGTATAGAGTACTTATCCCTTTCAGATGCACATAGCTAGGATGGAACAAAGGGGGCAACTGTCCAAGATTTAAGGTGTTGGGGAGCAACTGGCATTACATTAATTTCAGTACTGGCATTTCTGAATGTCAGTACAGAAATACTGTTTTGGAACTCGGGGCAGAAGCAAAGCATTTGCTTCACTGCTTCATGTATATTGTGACTTGGAGCAAACTGCTTGCTACAAGTGTAGCAACCTGATTGATAGTTTTAAAGCAGAAGACTTTTTTCTCTTGAATTGAGGAGTGCACAGTAATGGACCTGGCATTAAGACATTAGACAGGTGAGGAGTCCCATGTTTCTTTAAGAATTAGCTTTTTTTTACTCCCCAGCTTAGACTTGAGGGGTGCCAGCTTGGGGATCCACACTGGAAGCTAGATGAAACAAGTATGGCTATGATCCCCTCATATGTACTTTATCTCCTGATATATCCCGTAACATCTGTGGGGGATGATAACGTCTGTGTATACAGCATAAAGGTACGGGATAATTATTTCCACTGTGCAGGATAATAACGTCTGTGTACACAGTAGAGGAAGGGTGCAGGTTAATTATCTCATCATGGAAATTGCAGGAAGTGTACTGGATAACAACCTCTGTCTATGCAGCACAGGATGAGCACAGGTTAATTATCTCCTCACATATACTACATGCTCTATCCAGGATGTGAATGTCAGTGTACGCAGCATAAAGGCACCGGGTAATTATCTCATCACATATACTACATGATCTATCCAGGATGTGAACGTCAGTGTACGCAGCATAAAGGCACCGGGTAATTATCTCCTCACATATACTACATCATCTATCCAGGGTGTGAATGTCAGTGTATGCAGCATAAAGGCACCAGGTAATTATCTCCTCACATATACTACATGCTCTATCCAGGATGTGAATGTCAGTGTACGCAGCATAAAGGCACCGGGTAATTATCTCCTCACATATACTACATGCTCTATCCAGGATGTGAACATCAGTGTACGCAGCATAAAGGCACCGGGTAATTATCTCCTCACATATACTACATGATCTATCCAGGATGTGAACGTCAGTGTATGCAGCATAAAGGCACCGGGTAATTATCTCCTCACATATACTACATGATCTATCCAGGATGTGAACGTCAGTGTATGCAGCATAAAGGCACCGGGTAATTATCTCCTCACATATACTACATGATCTATCCAGGATGTGAACGTCAGTGTACGCAGCATAAAGGCACCGGGTAATTATCTCCTCACATATATTATATGATCTATCCAGGATGTGAACGTCAGTGTACGCAGCATAAAGGCACCGGGTAATTATCTCCTCACATATACTACATGATCTATCCAGGATGTGAACGTCAGTATACGCAGCATAAAGGCACCGGGTAATTATCTCCTCACATATACTAGATGATCTATCCAGGATGTGAACGTCAGTATACGCAGCATAAAGGCTCCGGGTAATTATCTCCTCACATATACTACATGATCTATCCAGGATGTGAACGTCAGTGTACGCAGCATAAAGGCACTGGGTAATTATCTCCTCACATATACTACATGATCTATCCAGGATGTGAATGTCAGTGTACACAGCATAAAGGCACCGGGTAATTATCTCCTCACATATACTACATGATCTATCCAGGATGCAAACTTCTGTGTGTGCAGCATAAAGGCACCGGGTAATTATCTCCTCACATATACTACATGCTCTATCCAGGATGTGAACGTCAGTGTATGCAGCATAAAGGCACCGGGTAATTATCTCCTCACATATACTACATGATCTATCCAGGATGCGAACGTCAGTGTACGCAGCGTAAAGGCACTGGGTAATTATCTCCTCACATATACTACATGATCTAGCCAGGATGCAAACCTCTGTGTATGCAGCATAAAGGAACAGGGTAATTATCCCCTCACGTATACTACATGATCTGTCTAGGATGTGAACCTCTGTTATTCAGCATAAAGGCACAGAGTAATTTTCTCCTCACGTATACTACATGATCTGTCCAGGATGCAAACATCTGTGTATGCAGCACAAAGCACAGGGTAATTATCGCCTCACATATGTTACATGATTTTTCCAGGATGTGAACTTCTGTCCAAGCAGCATAAAGGCACATGGTAATTATCTCCACATATATACTGCAGGGACTGTGCAGAATAGTAAAGTCTGTGTATACAGCAGAAAGGTACAAAGTATCTCCTCACATACACTTCAGGAAGTGTGTTGGATAATAACCTCTCTATATGTGACACAGGAAGGGGCACATGGTAGTAATCTCTTCACAGAAACTGCAGGATCTGTGGAGGATGCTAACCTCCATGTGTGCAGTATAAAAGTACAAGATAATTATCTCCACGGTACACTGCAGAAACCATGCAGGATAATAACCTCTGTGAATACAGTACAGGAAGGGTACAGGGTAATTACCACCTAATATATAGTGCAGGATTATAATCTCTGTGAATACAGTACAGTAAGGGTACAGGGTAATTACCACCTAATATATACTGCAGGATAATAACCTCTTTGTATACAGGAAAAGGGTACAGGGAAAGTCTGGCTGCTTATATACCTGAAGAACTGTGTAGGATAATAGTCCCCAAGTACACAGCAAAGGAAGAGTATGAAGTGGTTAATTCTTCATATAAATAGCACAGGAACAGTTTAGGGTAATAATCTCTGTATATACAGCAGAAAGGTAAAAAGAGTAATAATGTCATATATATGGCAATAACTGTGCAGGATAAAACTCTCCATTTGTACACTGCAGGAAGGCTGTGGTATAATTATCGTATCATATATACTGCAGGAACAGTGCAGGATAGTAACGTCTGGATATACAGCAGAAAGTACAGAGTAATTATCTCTCATGTATACTATAGGATAACAAGCCTGATGCATACAGTACGGGAAGGGTGCAGGATAATTATCTCCTCATACATACTGCTGGAACAGCACAGGATAATAACCTGTGTGTATACAGCATATGTTTACAGGGAAAATGCGGCTGTTTACATACCATGGGAACTATGCTTGATAATAACCCCCAAGTGTACAGTACAGGAAGGGTGCGAGGTAGTTTTCTCCTTATACATACTGCACAAACTTAGCAGGATAATAACCTCTTGAATACAGCATAAGAAGTGCACAGCTGCAAAGGGAGACCCAGCAGCACTTGAGAACAGAGCTCTGAGATCCGCAATTTCTATTTCTAAACCATATGCTTAACGTGTTATATTAGAGACAGCACACACCCAGAAACTTTTCACATACCATGTAAACTGTAAAAGATAAATTTATGGTCAACATGGAGGTCTGGAGACACATCACATCTGTCCTAAAGGCAAATTCCATCATAACAGCACTGCATTAAGAATGTTTCCTTACTTGTTTCTAAATTTTCCACGTTTGACTGAGCACAGCCCTGTAGCATTGTCATAAGTAATTCATTGTTACTGCCTGACAAGTTTGAGATTCTAACAAACTTGTTCTGACAGAAATCCAGCTACCTCTATTTCTAAATAACTTAATACAACAGTTATTTTCACAGCAGACAGGGTTTACTTCATATTAATAAAACACATTTCAATAATTAGGAAGATAAGTACTATAATTATATAATGGTTATGTTTTGTTGCCTTCTTAAGCAGACATTGAATGTTTTGTGTGTGTGTGTGTGCGTGTGTGCGTGCGTGTGTGTGTGTGTGTGTGTGTGTGTGTGTGTGTGTGTGTGTGTGTGTGTGTGTGCGTGTGTGTGTAGTATTAATGAAAAGTGTTACTATAGAGAAGCTAGCAAAATCTGTTCTAGTGTCAGTGAAAAACTGAATTGCTCTCTGTTTCAGGTTCTACGATCAGCCTGCCAGTGACTTGAAACAAAAGTCCACCCAGTTTTGAGGAAAAGCAGTTCAAGTAGAGAATGAAATGGGAGGTGCATGATGGTTACAGTCCTCGACCCTCCTCTAAACCGCACGGAAAGAACACGCAAAAGAACATAGAAAAATTGAGGGGTTTAGGTCAACAGGGGTGTAAAAGATTAGAATGGGAGGGATGAACCAGCACTCTATGTGAGCTGCAGAATGGTTGATATTTGGTGGCACAGGTAAAAGTTTCACTTTTGTTACTCAGACCTTATAATTTTATCTGCAAACTTCACCTGATATTCAAAAAATGCAAACATTTGTAAGAAAGATGTGTACACAGAGCTGTGTTGCAGATGTTTAGGAAACAATTTAGAAATCTGGACAAAGCTAAACGTAATAAGGCCCAAAAATATGAAAATATTTTAAATATTGCTCTTATAAACTTAGAAAGTTGCCAGAATAACAGGTTTTGTATTACCATACATTTTCTGAATGATATGAAGTCTGAAACTCAAATATCTGGCATTGTTTAGTTACTTCAGTCCATAATAATTTTACTGAAAAAGAAAATTTCATGACAAACTGGACAAAATTACGAGTCAAAAATCTGGACATTCTCCAAACAGCTGGACAGTTGAGAGGTATGGTGACAGACATTCTGCGTTCTTTGGACTACAATATTTCTTAGAGATGCTCAGGAAAATGCATACTCAGTCATTTACATTATGCTTAACAGTACTCTTGATGTGATTTCTTTTTGTGCTGTTGTTGTGGGGAATGTTGATAGAATTTGAAGGCCTATTGAGCCTTTTTGGACATGAACAGAGGAAGCAGGGGTGCACTGGGTCTCCTGTTTAGATAAGACAGTGGGCAGTATTATTTTGTGAGATTACTCCTTACTCCTGACTACCAGGATTAATCCAGAGGGTAAAGGACAGAGGATTAAATGACATGACTAGGAAGAAGAAATTCCCATACAGTAAACTCCCACCACTGCCATGGATTACTGCATCAAGTTGTTATGGTGGTATAATGGTTGTTTAAATCCTGGCATTACATTTAACTTGCTATGGTGAGTATCCAGAATATTTGATAAGTGCACAGAAGCATGAAGACACAGTGAAAGGATTACACCAGCTAATGCTATTATTTTAAATCATAAATACAAACACATTACAGCTTACACCTTATACTGCATGCTGAATGGAAAATGCTGTGAGTCTAAGATGCATTTTACAGTGCATATGGATAACTAACGTCCTTCTATTAGTAAATGACCTTGTCAGACTTGTTAGCATGAGTGGCATGTACTGCTTTCAAAAAGGACGTTAAGGGCAGCCATTTTGATTTTGCTTTTGTGTTATCATATGTAAAGAACATCACGCTGTGATTCTGAGAACTCTGGCAAACACGGTGTAAATTCTAAGACATTGCAATAAGCAAAGCTTTTCTAACTCCCTCTTGTATTCTGAGCTTCCAGCTGAGAATTGTAAGGGGATTTTAATCATGAATGAAATAGTATCCAGTCTTTCAACCAGATTTGTGCAACTTGTACACAGTTTATTTTGTAGATGTTAAAAAGGTATGTAAGACGAACTGAATAGCACCTTTAGTTTAGAAAAATGATCACTGAAACATTTATAACTGTTAATGATGTTACAGAAGCAATGTTGCATAAAGGTTAGGGCAAAATGTTGGCTTGGTTTTGTTTTCATTTCTCTTTTATTGTAATCAAATTGTTGTATAAGAAGGTCCTGTGCAGTCACTGCAATTAGTTTCGTATATGTCACATGTCTTGCTTTGGCTAATAAATTAAGTTCTGAATGTGAGTATAAATGAATGAGTCTGTTAGTGTGTATGGTTATGATGTATTCCCAAAAGTAAATTTTATTTATATGATATGCTTTGCTATAATACTTAATTTTTTTAACAAACGGAATACATTAGGTGGAAATAGAAATACACATAGGGATCTCAGCCTCACAGGATACCTTTTCCTGCAATGTGTTGAATAATAGAACAACTGTTTATATCACTTTTTTGTCAGAAAAAAATGGAGAGGGTGACACTGTGTAATTGTGAGCATTTTATTAAAA